>NC_071267.1:23296338-23436338 GCF_023375685.1 Ictalurus furcatus | reverse complement strand
ATCACAGAAGCGGCGGCTACGTCCAGCGGCGTGGAGCCGCGCATTGAAGGAGATGCTGCAGAGGATACATATGAGCATCACTGTACAGTGTAGATTTACACCCATGTATACACAAAAACAAACACACCTTTCCAACGGGCTGGAACTTCTTCATCAGGGTGGGGTGGGGTGGAGTGGTGATTCTATGGGGTCTGAGCCTGATATCACAAAAATCTTTCAATGTGTAGACTACAAAGTGGGTAGAGCGGTCCTTTTAAACAGTTTCAGTGATAATCACTGAACCGTGTTGCTTCACTGGTTCGTCAGGAACCCAGAGTCACGATACTTCTTTCTGTTTAAATAGTGCGCTGTGGTGGGCCTGCAGATTTTACACGCTAGCACTTGATTCCACAAACAGAATACATGTAACCGCCCCTCCTCCTACAAACCACACTCGGTTGTTTTGTTCTTTCTTTTTTTCTTTTTTATACGCGTGTACTGTGATGATACACTCGGCTGGAGAAACTAATTTTGTGCAATAGCCCTTTACCGTCATTTGTAACTGTGCACGATCTATTCCCACGCTCGGTTTGCTCAGATGAGCGCACATAAGTAGATACGGGAAAAAGATAAATGCCACGATTAAAAAGCAGTGGAGTGGATCGGAAGAGTAACAAAAGCTTTCCTGAGTACAACAGCAAAAACAAACCAAATAAGGAGAGGTAGGCCCAGGGAGAAAAAACGTCATTTGGCTGGAGAATGAAGCTAACGACTGGAGTACCTAAAGGGTTTTACACATTAAATGGTGCTACACCTCAGTGACCAAAGTCTCTTGTACGGTAACATTATCTGGTAAAGGCGATATTTATTTGGAGAATACGAATTCAGTGGTTATAGGGCTTTACTTTTCAGCCACTCCCTCAGTAAAACACGAATCATTCAGCTTTAAAGGAAGATAGTGGGTGTTGTTACCGAGACCCACGCTGCTGTTCTCCAGCAGGTAGCTCAGGTGATCAAACATGGCCTTCTGGTTCTGACGGCTGATCCGGCAGAAGTAACACAGAAAGCGGCAGCAGTTGGCCACCATCTTAGGAAATGTGATTTCCTAAAAGAAAAAAAACAAACAAACTATAGCCATATCACGGCAATCTTACTGGTCATAATCAAATTTATGAATGTAACACTATTTTAACCTAACCTAACCCTAACCCTAACTGCCAAGCACGCTACAGGGTACGATGGAACTCTACAAGTAAATACAATTCGTTTGCTCTTCGGTGTTTCGGATACTGACTCGTTTTACAGTTATAAGAAATTGCTTGTGTGTGCTATATATGAATGGTACAGTACCACTTCTGCTCTTGATTTCAGAGTATGAAGTCATATAAGCAAATCAATAAATCCATGTCCACTATAGAAACCTTTTCTTCAGGAAACCAGGAGCCCTTTAGGAACGCATGGACTTTGTGCATGTCTGTTAAAATCAGGGCTAATTTTACTTCCCAGAACCCTTTCAGTTCCTGCTCCATAGTAAGCACGTTTGGGCAGACCAGGAACTACTCTGGGTGGAGCTTATTATACTGAATGTAGCTGATTGGTAGCAGGGCTTGTCCTCTACATGTTTGCTGCAGTGGTTTTGCTGACATTATGTTACTTTTGTACCGTTTGCGTCACTTCAGTAATTTTCTCCGATGGCCTCCTATGTTAATAGTTAAGTAAGGAATAATACACCCTGCATGCACAAGTGCATTATTTTCATATAACAGCACAATCTGGAGTATGCTATTCTGATGATACCACAGAGATTTATTTACCAAAGGTTACAATGTTTCATTTATTAATGCTCGGAATGTGCGGCGTTTTAACGGTTTATAGTCAAATGTAATGTTGTGGAACATCCGATAGACGAGTTACTTCCTGTTCTCACTTCTGTTATAGCCGCGATAAACGGGCATTCCCTCACCAGCCTCACCAGCCTAGTGCTCTCTGTCTCCATGACTGTTACAAAGCAGAGACTCTCTGATTGTTACAACCGTGACTCCATCCGTCCATTTTCCGTATTGCGTATCCTACGCAGGGTTGCGGGGAGCCTGGAGTGTATTCCAGGGAACTCGGGGCACAAGGCGGGGGACACCTTAGACGAGGTTCCAACACATCGCAGTGCACAATCACACACATTCACACACTACGGACAATTTGGAAATGCCAACCGGCCTACGACATGTCTTTGAATTGGGGCAGGAAACCAGACTACCTGGAGGAAACCCCCCGAAATACGAGGTGAACATGCAAACTCCATGCACACAGGGCAGAGGCGGGATCCGTACCCCGAACCCAGGAGGTTCGAGGCACATGTGCTAACTACAAAGCCACCATGCGCCCCCCCCGCCCGACTCCTTCCGTAAATGTTAACTAAATATCTCCTGTCTTAGCTTCTGTAGGGCAGTACTAAGTGAAAAAGATAAGATCTTTAAACAAAGTAATAACAATTGACACCGATCATCTTGTTCAAAAGTTTACCCCCCCCACCCCCACCCCGGGCTCTTAATCTATCGTGTTGCCTTCGTGAGCATCAGTGAACGTTTGCACCGTTTGTAATAGTTGTGTACGAGTCCCTCGGTTGTCCTAAGTGTGAAAAGGCGGAGCTCAATATCATATAGACACTATTGGAAAGGGCTCCAATATGCAGAATATGCTGGAAAGGCAAGAATGTGCAGGATCTGGAGGATTGTTCATCATCCAGGTAACAACACACATTATTAAGAACCATGGGTATGTAAACTTTTTCATAAATTGGTTCATTTGTGTAAATTCAGTTATTTTTGTGTCTTGTGGACTATATGTAAACATTTGTCACGTGAAATTTATGGCAGTATGTAATTAAAAACAAAATACAATTTTAATGATCCTTATTAATCTTATCTTATTTTTTTTAATTATTAACATTTTGCAGATTCTGCAAGGGGTGTGTGAATTTACGAGCACAACTGTATACTCCTATTGTTCACATTTCCTGCCAGCAGTATTCTCGGTAATAACACGTTCTCTGCTGACGATCTGTGCTAGGAGTCATCTGAGGGATCTAGAGTTTGATCTTTTTTTACCTGCTGTTTTTAGTTTGTTTTGAATGATAGGCTAGTCATTCTCTGCTATGTGTTTTTAGGCAGGGTGATGGTTACCTTGGACTCTCCCCCACCCAGCACATTAACCATGACCTCCATGACAGTTTCATGCATGCCCAGAGCTCTCATCAGGTTCGGGTGCTGATAGAACACCTTATTGTTCATGATGTCGCTGTAGAGGACAGGAAATGAGCCATCAGGGTTCCCATTGATGGTAATACATTTTTGATACATGAAGTAGTTTAGAGAAGAGAATGACACAGTGTTTGTTTGTTTGTTTGTGTGCGCGTGTGTGTGTGTGTGTGTGTGTGTTCACCTGAGGCCGCGGATCATGAGTTTCTCTTCCTCGCGACCCATGCGGACGCTGAGGAGTGAGCGGATCTGTCCGAGCGAGGCTAACAGGTTGATGGTGTCCTCCACAGAGACAGCGTTGATGGTGTAAGTTTTGGGCAAGGCGCGCACCTGCCCTCCGATTCCATCGTACTGTCTGTGTAACAGTACAAACATGGCCCTGACTAGCTCAGGGTCCTCGATCACAGACTCCTGAGCCCAGCGCACCATCGTCTCTGAGATCAACTGCTGCAGCGTGCCTAGACGGCGCAGAGACACCACCCATTTTACTAAGAAAAGCTTGATGTGATTTAGCAGCTAGAGACAACAGAGGTCTACTGAGAAAACGAGCGACGCACACGTAAGAAATTGCGAGGACTTACTGGGCTTCTTGGCTTTTTTTTTCTTCGGGAGGTCTGTCATTTTCTTCTTCAAGTACGCCACTTTTTCCACCAGGGACAGGAGACGCCCTCTGATTGTGAAATCGCTGTCTCCCTCCCCCATCTTATCATCATCTATCTCTATACCTGCACCGACACACACAATATTATCAACATATCACTCTTATATCGAAAGGATTAAACAAATTAAACACTGACTTGAGTTTCAAGTTCAAGTTCAAGTTGAGCAGTTCAGAGATGAACGTGCTACTGTGTCCGAGTTGTGCAGCGCGAACAATTTCTTAAGGTTGTTCACATTAGATTAAAGGCGGTCGTCCTCATATAGTTTTTTACATACATACATTTTTTATATATATATATTAAACGTGTGAAATCGGTGTTGTAGACAAAAATATCATCGTGCCGACGTATTCATTTCTTTCATTAGAAAACTAACATTTTATTTGCAAAAAAATCTTTTTTTAAACGGACGACTCGAGAGAAATATTCCGAAAAGCAGCCGATGAGAGTCCGGCGTCGGTGGGAACTCCTTTAATACTGTTTAAAAAGCATCTCGGGGGAAATTCCTCAAGAAATCGGGTGAGAAAACGCCAAGAATACATTTCTGGAAATTCTAGGCGAAAAGGGCGTCTACTTTGAAGATGCGAAAATACTAAATTATTTAGATTTATTTGGGATTTTTTTATCACGACATAATTCCCATAGTTCCATTTGTGTTACTCCAGAGTTTTGATGACTTTATTATTATTCTAAAATGTGAATTAATAAAAATAAGAATGAGTGTGTGTAAACTTTTACAACATTTTAGTGTATATAACTTGAGCTTGTTAATCAGATATATGGCTTTAGTGCAGCTTCCATTGTTGAATCAAAGTTTATAAGGAAGAAAGAACCTTCCACAAAAGTGTGTGTGAGTGTGTGTGTGTGTGTGTATTTGTACCACAGTGTGTCATGAGATCCTCATGGAACTGTAGCAGCTGCTCTCGGATGTCCTCTGGACAGGGACACTCTTGCTTCTCATCCTTAAAGCTGAGCAGCATGTTAATCTGAGAAATTAATACACCCACACAGAGTCATGCACACACACACACACACACACACACACACAATACAGTCTCCAAGTGCACATAACAAAGGCTGTGTGATTAAAAAAAGATCCTGAGTAGTGATTCTAGTGATTCAGACCTGCTCCTGGGGCGGCGAGCGGAACTCTTTGGTTTTGCGAGCAGTGAGGGCAGCAGACATGTTGAGCGCCTGCATGACCTCGTTATAGCGGAAGCGCTGATTTTCCTGCAGGTTCGCTACGAAGTCATCAGAGAAGGCCACAACTGCCTCGATCCGGTGCCGGACCTGACAGTCACACAGATACTGCAGCAGGTGGCACATCTAAATAAAAAACATTTTTACATTTAATCATTTGACAGAAAATTGTATCCAACATAACTTACAATCGATCGGGCAGATGAAGGTTAACAGCCTCGGTCAAGGATTTAAATCGACAACTTTCTAATCGGTAGCTCCGAGCCGACATCAATACGTTTGATAGTATCTTAAAACATTTTCATTTCTTCAGAAGTGCACGATTTTCACAACGACCCTGGAGATGTTTACTGAGGATCAATGAATTAATGTTGTCCACTGCCAGTACGACAAGGCAACTTATGTTGAATGCTGATTAATTAATAACTGGGTGGCTGTGGATCAAGTGGTAGAGCGGGTTGTCCACTAATCATAGGGTTGGCGGTAAGGTTGGGTAAGACGCTGAACCCCGAGTTGCTCCCGATGGCAAGTTAGCGCCTTGCATGGCGGCTCTGCTACCGTTGGTGTGTGAGTGTGTGTGTGAACGGGTGAATGAGACACAGTGTAAAGCGCTTTGGAGAAAAGCGCTATATAAGTGCAGACCATTTACTATAAACAAAACCGCAGAGCCAGCAATGGAGCAGGAGAAATACAATATATTGGTGTGGCGAGAAAAAAAACGGCCCGCATTGACACGCGTGGCACTGGTTCGTTAGCGCGTTAACAAACTACAAATCTCTCTCCTTCAAAGAACTGCCAGGTAATAAGGAAAGATAGATATACAGGAGGTAGATAGAGGAAAATAACTGACAGGCAATCAGGGCCGAGGTGGTGCGACATAATGGAGAACGAACTAACTGAGTCGACATCTCAGCCACAAAATACAAAGCCTACAGTATGATGTACAATCGTTCAGTAACGTGTAAGCAGTAGCACAGGAGGCTATCTAAGGCACTGGAGACGTGCATTTCACAAACACACACTGAAACTGTTTTAAAACACTAGAGATATATATGTATTAAATATATATATATTTTTAAAGATTGATCTGCTGTGTTGTATATTTCTGACCTGGAGTTTGACAGGTTCGGGCAGCTTCATTTGCAGCAGGCCTTCCTTGGGCACTTTACTCTTTCCACTCTCCCCCTCCTCTCCTCCTGGACCTCCTTCAGTCCTCCTCTCTACGTGTTCGGTCTCTCTGTCTGGGCTGACGGCCCTGCCTTGTTCCCCGGAGTCCTGTGAGAACACGCTGGGCTCGATGAGCTGCAGGATGGCCCTCAGGTCTCCGTTGTGGAAGATGCCCATGATGAGCAGTGTGTAAAAGAGCTTGATGAGAGGCACGAACAGAAACTCTGTGCTTCCCCCTACAGGGTCTCGCACGTGCAGGCTGCCCTCCTGTACCGCCTCTGTAAGCATCTCCATCGTGCGGCTCTTCAGTTTCTCCAGCGGGAACTCTGGGCTGTATTGGAAACGGTCGCTCCCGCCGCTGCCGTTGCCTGTGGCGACGGCGCTGACAAAATTCGGAGAGGAGAAGCGCATGCGTGGTCTCAGTGAGGTGCTCAGGCCGATTCCCGGCAGGCCGTGGCGCTTCTTCTGCTCGTCGGGAAAGAGCGTGATGCTCTTGGTCTCGTCGGTCATGGGCACGATGTACTCGTTGTTCATCATGAGCCTGGCTGTGGCGTAGCTGCTCAGATGGATGTCAATGAGCAGCTCGTAGTAGCCGGTGCGCAGCAGACCTGCCATACTCTTGTTCTGAATGGCTGAGAGAAGCTGAGACTCGTCTACGTGGCTGCAGAGCGCCGCCGCCACACGGTGGTTCCCCAGAGCACACACAGCTGAGTACAGACGCAGCGTGTGGTAGTGGAACTGCAGCAGCTCCCGCTGTTCTGTCAGCTCCAGGATATCCACCGACCTGCATACGCAAACACACACAAACACACACACCAGAACACGTAGCTAAACCAGCGCATCTTTACGAAATCCAAAGAAAATGTTATGATCTATACAGATAAATAGCTAAATATATCATTCACTGCAGAGTGTGATACTGATGTGTCACAACAAAAAATACCTTTGAGAAAAATCAGTATGAGCCTCTGGGGGACATTGCCAGGGAGTGTGTGTGTGTGTGTGTGTGTGTGTGTGTGTGTGTGTACCTGTTCTCCTCAGGTATATGCAGGGCCATGAATTGCAGCGGTTCTGTGCATTGCACCATCCAGCCGTGCCTCTCATTGACCCTGGTGACCTCTGACCTCAGGAAGTGATTGGGCACTCGGCTCCACAACACAGGCGTGAGGAATTGGACATGCAGGCGGGGTGGACACTGAGACACCGCGTTCTTCCTCTCGCTCTTAAACAGCCCGGCTGATAACGGCATCACGTTCTGAAACACGCGCAATGAAGCATTCACTCATATACAGTGGTGCTTGAAAGTTTGTGAACCCTTTAGAATTTTCTAGATTTCTGCATAAATACGACCTAAAACATCATCAGATTTTCACAAAAGTCCTCAAAGTAGATCAAGAGAACCCGATTAAACGGACGAGACAAAACATATTATACTCGCTCATTTATTCACTGAGGAAAATGATCCAATATTACATATCCGTGAGTGGCAAAAGTATACCGTGTCCTAATCATCAGCAAGTGGTTAAGAGTTAGGGCAGACGTTTAAGGACATACTTCAATTACTTCTAGTAATATTAGCCTTGTACCTCCTGCAAACCTCAGACAACAGACACTTCTTGTTTAACTTTGAACACAAGATATAATATATAGGTAACATGCTCACCTTGATTCGTCCCAGCTCAAACTGGAAGACGTTGGGGCTGGTGGCCTGAGCGAACACTGCAGGGAATAGTTTGGTGCTCGGCTCCACCTAGACACACACACACACACACACACACACACACACACTCTCGATATCATTTGCTGACACTCGACTTTAAACCCTGGGTCTGTCGATGGGTCCAGACTCACTGTCCTTACTCGTGTAACAGAATCGTTTATTGTGGTTACTGAATCGTACGCTTTATAATAAATAACTGAATAATAAGCAGAGATGTGTGTGTTTATATGACAGTCTCCCTCACTCCTACACACAGTGGCCACTTTATCAATTCAATTCAATTTGAATTGTATAGATTTTTAATGTATGAATTGATCCCTATCCCTTTATCACATACACCAGCCATGCAGGTGTGCTTTTGTAGTATTTTTCACTGTAGCCTATGCACCACATCACATTAGCAGCACATACACCATCATGTGAATGTCAGTGCTGAGCTGAGAATGGTCCACCAATCCAAATTCTCAATGATGCTCAGGGAGAAGGGGGTTGATACACGTGGTACATGCGACCTCTCATTAGTACGGCCACGCACACACATTGTCGTACCTGGTAGTAAGTGTTGAGCTCTTTGCCATTGGCTGTGAAAGTGAGCAGGCCGCTGGCCGTGTCCACCATGCAGCCGATCTCTAAGCCGTTATTGTTGCGGCCCTGCCCAGGGTTATTACTCTCACCGGCCCACACCATGTAGCAGTTACTGCGCTTAATACTGCAACACACACACACACACACACACACACAGGGGAAGACAGAGAGAGAGAGAGAGGGAGACGGACAGAGCAACATTAGTTACAGGATAGCAACGAAACAGCAAATGGAACTATCTCGCAATGAGAAAAGTCACCATAAAATTCTTACCATAAGAGTACGTTACTACAGAGTCAAAAAGTGCAACTGTGTAAACAGGAACTTTTGAACAGGAAGTTTGGAATAACTTATCCAGCTGTGCAATGATGGAGACTTGAGTACAAAACTGTTCGTAGCGATTGCAGTCCTAAGTGTAGCTACTGTACTGTATAGCTACAAAGTAACCTATGTAGTAGGTGGGCCAGGTATATTTAGTCATACTATTTACACATTACACATAGATAAGCTTATAACCTGCAGTTTAGCGCTGTGCATGTATGTGTTGTGAAGAACTAGAGGTGATTTGAAACAAATATTTTAGATGAAACAGATTCCCATTACATGTTAACTACATTATCTGTACTCTATTGCTCTGTTGGCGAGACCATAAATAGGTTTTTCAGTTCTCTACACAACCGTATCACGTCTCTAGATTAGCAGGGGACGAGCTCTGCCCCTTGACGATCAGCTAAACAAACCGATTAAGCAACAGACCTAGAGTCACTGACCTCTCGTGAACTTTGCCCTTCTCGTCTCCGAGGGTGACGGTGACGGTCCGGACCTTGTCGAGATGAAAGGCCGGGTCGTACTGGTGGAAATCGGAGGTCACCCAGCCTACCCACACGCTGGACGGCTCCTGGCCTGGAAAGATCCGCACTGAGTAGTAGTACTGAACCGCCGGGGTGGGGGGGGGCAGAAAAAAAAAACACTGTAACCCGTCAGCATTTATAAAATCATACAATATATTTATTATATTGGCTTTGGATCTGAACGGAGATGAGATTCAATTCGAGGGCATCTCTGGGAGAATGTTCCGGGTCTGTTACAAAGTGACAATATTTACACGTTCAGAAGAATCTGATAGCTGCAGTTATTCGGGGGGAAATGTAAAGGTCTTGAACAGAGTTTGTTTGGTTTAGGTGACCACTTTAATTATTCATGTGCGTTTAAACACACTCCCGTTTTGCCTCCGTGTCTGATATTATTATTGTCCCGCTACTTTAATGTGATCTTCTGAATTGGACGAATGACGTGGATAAGCGCCATTCACTAAACGCAGAGATAAACGCACTTGTACTGAAGCTGACACATGAGCAGTAGAAGTGTTGGTGAATTGTTACTTCTCACCGTGCACGTCTGCATGAGGAACTCATGATCGTCTCTCTCATCGGCCAGCACCTCCTCAGACAGACGAGCCGAAGAGTTACTCGTGCTGAAATCCGGTTTAGACTTTTTCAACATGAACCTGCACACACACACACACGCACGCACGCACACACACATGCACACGTTTGTCTTACACCTATATTTATTTTGAACTAAACCTCTTGCCTACCTGGTTAATTTTTGACCATATAAAATTCAATTCAATTCTATTCAGTTGTATTTGTATAGTGCTTTTTACAGTGGACATTGTCTCAAAGCAGCTTTACAGAAACATATAAACACGGGATACTGATTTTAAGTGTGTGGATTAATCTCTATTGAGCAAGCCAGTGGCGAGGAAAAACTAGCTAAGATGATACGAGGAAGAAACCTTGAGAGGAACCAGACTCAGAAGGGAACCCGTCCTCATCTGGGTCACAACGGATAGTGTAAAAGTAAAGGAAAGTTTATTATGGTTTTAACATGAAATCTTTGTTGAACTAGTCCACTGTTCACCAAAGGAGACCCGCAGCAACCACAGCGAGAATGTCCATGTGGAATTGAGGTCCAAAACTATTTCATGGTACTTCAAGCGGTACCATCCTAAGCAATCTCCAAAAAAAGAAATATAAGCAATATATATTATCCTTATAACAGGTATTATACGTAGTGACATATTGTGAATTATTCAGGGGTGAAGAGAAAAATCTTCGGGGAAAAATGTGATTTATTTTAAAAATACATTTTACTTAATATTGTTTTCTTAACAATACAATTTGTAATGCAAGTAACGTAATTTTATTGACATCAGTAATTGTAATCAAATTACATCCATTTAAAATGTAATGCGTTACATTACTGTGTTATCATAAAAAGTAATTGGATTACAGTAACGTGTTACACCCAACTCTGGACAGAAGTGAGGGTGCCGCATCAGTGCAGTTATTTAAGCTGGGAACACAGCCGAGCCGAGACCACTGGCCAAAAGATTACTTAATGTACGATGGGAGGAAAGAGGGTGGGGCTTTCAGTGGTGTCAGTTAATATTGGATATAATCTACGCAACTGTCAATCATTCCATATTCATATGACGAATGGCTCATCAGCTGTTTTTATAAGGGGGGAAAGAAGGTAATGTGCTCTTTTAGTATATTTCTGAGTGATCATTATGCCTTTTTCTGTATTCCTGCCATTGTAACATTGGAATCCATCCATTAATCCATTCAAGCAAATCCGATTCCACACACACACACACACACACACACACCTCTGTTTCAGTTTGGATGGTTTCTCCTGGTTGTAGTCCTTGTGGTTGTTAAACTCGTCCCTGTCTTTATCCGGGCCGTTCGAGCTCATGTGACCATGAGAGGTCTTCATCAGCACCTCAAAGTCTGACACTGTCTCAAAATCTTCCAGATCTTTCTTCGGAGAGAAGAAGCTGCCGTTAGCCGGTAAAGTCCCACCAGCGGGTTTCGTGAATCCCTCGGCACACTCGATGGGCATGCTCAACCGGTAAAATACGATATCTGTGTTACTGTTCTGGGACCCAAATGACCTCTGTGTGACCTTTAGGCACGGCGGACTCTCCACTGTCCCATCAATTCTCGTGACCTTTCGAAGACAGCAGACAGACACACCACTAAACACACTTGGTATTATTTCCACTGAGCATAATAGTAAACGGAGTTACTCAAACTACATCAAGCCTGCCAAGATTTAACGGACATGCTCCATGATTATGTAAAAAACGGAATGATCTGACCCGAGAGTAGTAAAAACAGAGGTACTGAGTGGAAGTAAAGCCTCCTATGCTTGTGAATTAGCTGAAAATATCTGAGTGTAAAATACAGTGTGTGAGCAGACCTCAATGTGCTCATAGCCTGGAGGTACAGGGATGAACTGAGGCAGCCTCTTGCTGAGCCACATGGTGACGTCTCGGTTCATGTTGACGGCGAACGGCTCGTAGCCCTCCTGCAGGCCGCAGATGGTGAAGAACTTCAGTGTGCTCACGTCTTTCCCAAAGTTCATCCGGCCCACCTGACTCACGCCCAGACTGCACACCGGGATAAAACCTGTCTCACAGCACACAGTGCAAGAAAAGGAAATAAAACACAAACCTAGAATAGGCTCCACCTATGTTAACAGTTCATATATATGTTCATGTATATATATATATATATATATATATATATATATACACATATATACACATACACACACATACATACATACATATACATATATACATATACGCATACATATACATATATACACACACATATACATATACACACACACTTTATTTGCCAGGAACAGTCACACTCGGACCACAGCGAACATGTTTTTGTTTTCTTATAATTTGTCATTTTGTATCATAGCTTATCATAGCACACTTCCTGTTCCTAGTGCTTTGGTAAATATACTACATGTGAAGCCAGAGCTAAGTAAAATGACGCTCCACTACACACAGCATTAACGCAAGAGTTTGGCAAAAAGTAAAATGTACACAAACAACCAAGACATGCTTGTTGTCTGAAGTTTGCTTCTGGTGTTATTCTACTGAAGCCATGACTCTAATGTAGCTAACCAAGCTTTAAACCTATAATCTAAATCAGTTAACTACACACCGTAAGCCCTGCAGCCCCAATACAAGACTACAGTAGATATAAAAAGTCTACACACCCCTGTTAATATGCCAGGTTTTTGTTATATATATAAAAATTAAACCAAGATAAATTATGTCAGAACCTTTTTTACCTTTATTGTGAAATTTTAAATTGAAATTGTGAAATTAAAGTGAAAAACAATAAGAATCATTTTAGGAAAATAAGAAAAATAAACAAATGTACTATAACCTGGTTGCATAAGTGTGCACACCCCTAAACTAATACTTAGTTGAAGCACCTTTAGATTTTATCAAAAACAATTTTTATCATCATTCACTCTTTTTGGGTAAGAGTCAGTCAGTTTGGCATATCTTGACAATATTTTGCCATTCTTCCTTGCAAAAGCATTCTAACTCTGTCAGAGTGGCAGGGCATCTCCTGTGCAGAGCCCTCTTCAGGTCACCACACAGATTTCTGATTGGATTGAGGTCTGGACTCTGGCTGGGCTATTCCAGAACTTTGATCTTGTTTTGGTGAAGTCAATTCTTTGTTGATCTGGAGGTTTGTTTTGGGTCATTGTCATGCTGAAAGGTAAAGTTCTTCTTCATCTTAAGTGTTTATATATATTTTTTTGGTTTAAAAAGGCTTCTGTCTTGCCACCCTACCCCACAGCCCAGAGATATGAAGAATTCAGGAGATGTCACATGTAGGGAGCAGCCAGTACTTGCCAGAAATTGCTGCAATTCTTTTAAAGTTGTTGTACGCCTCTTAGCAGCCTCCCTGACCAGTTTTCTCCTGAGCTTCTCATCAATTTTAGAGGGACGTCCTGTTCTTAGTAGTGTCACTGCCGTGCCATATTTTCTCCACTTGTTGATTATTGTATCCACAGTGTTCCATGGTATATCCAATGCCTGCGAAATTTCTTGTAACCCTCTCCTGAATTATATTTTTCAACAGTGAGATCCTATACCTGATTTGAAAGTTCTATGTGGCCAATGGGTTTTCTACATTTATTTACATTTATGGCATTTGGCAGATGGCCTTATCCAGAGTGACTTACAGAAGTGCTTTGAAGACTCTATCAATAAATACATCCCGATACTGGTTCACCAGGTCACGGACTAAGAATACTATCAGTCTTAAACCTCTGTTGGGAGATAATATAGTAAGAAAAGTAAGAAAAGCACACAGACAACACAATTTCTTTTTTTTTTTTTTTTTTTAAATGAAAAGTGCTAATTTGAGTGCTTTAGGAAGAGGTAGGACTTTAGACGTCGTCTGAAGACCGCCAGTGACTCAGCTGTTTGGACATCTAGGGGAAGTTCATTCCTCCACCTAGGTCCCAGAACAGAGTAGAGTCTTGATGCATGCCTTCCTTGTACCCTCAGCGATGGTGGCACCAGTCTAGTGGTGCTAGAGGATCGGAGGGACCGTGGGGCAGTGCGGGGTGTGATAAATGATTTGAGATAGGTGGGTGCTGGTCCATTTTTGGCTTGGTATTCAAGCATCAGTGTTTTTAATCTGATGCGGGCAGCTACAGGAAGCCAATGGAGGGAGTGTAGCAATGGGGTGGTGTGGGAAAACTTAGGAAGGTTAAAAAACAAGCCGAGCAGCTGCATTCTGGATCAGATGCAGAGGTTGAATGGTTCTCAGAGGCAGACCTGCCAGGAGTGAATTGCAGTAGTCCAGTCTCGAAATGACAAGAACACCTGAGAGGCTTGTATGGATAGAAATGGACGAATCCTTCTGATGTTGTAAAGGAGAAATCGACATAAGCGTGTCAGATTAGCAATGTGAGAGGAAAAGGACAGCTGATTTCCATGGTTACCCTAAGGTTGCATGCAGTAACTGAAAGTGGGATCAGCGAGTTGTCCAGGGAGATCACAAGATCTTGACATGGTGATGAATCACCTGGGATGAACAACAGTTCAGTCTTGCTGGGATTAAGTTGCAGCTGTTGAGCTGACATCCATGATGAGATGTCTGCCAGACATGCTGAGATCTGAGCAGAAGCAAGAGGATCTGAGGGAGGGAAGGAGAGGATGAGTTGACTGTCATCCGTATAGCAGTGGTATGAGAACCCATTTGAGGATATGACCTCACCAAGAGATCGAGTATAGATGAAGAACAGAAGCGGACCAAGTACTGAGTCTTGTGGGACACCAGTGGAGAGTTTGCAGGGAGCAGATGTGGATCCCTTCCATGTCACCTGGTATGACCAACCTTCCAGGTAGGAAGCAAACCACTGCCATGCTGCAGCACGAATTCCAAGACTCATGAGGGTGGACAAGTGAGTCTTGTGGTTGACCATGTCAAACGCTGTTCAAAGGTCGAAGAGGATGAGGACTGATGACAGTTCGACTGATCTAGCAGCATGTAGCTTCTCAGTGACCGCCAAAAGAGCAGTCTCTGTAGATTGTGCCACTTTGAAGCCAGACTGGTTAGTATCTTGGAGGTTGTTCTGTGAGAGGTAGAGAGACAGTTGATTGTAGACAGTGCATTCAAAGATTTTAGAAAGAAAAGGGCTGTGATACCAGTCGGTAGTTGCCGACGTCAGCGGGATCCAGAGTGGGTTTCTTCAGGATGGGAATAACCCTTGCTCACTTGAATGCAGTTGGTACATAACCAGAGGATATGGAACCATTGATGACACTTGTGATAAAGGAGAGGAGGTCTTTTGAGATGGTCTGGAGCATTGCGGAAGGGATTGGATCCAATGGGCAGGTGGTAGGGGTGCAGGACAAGATGACCTGCAGGATCTCTGTTGCTAGATTAGAAAAAAGCTGCCAGTGAAAGAGAAGGGGAATCCTCGATGGGTAGTGTATACCGAGGATATCAAAGTCTACTAAAGGGGGTAGAGCTTTTTCACACTTAGCTCCTAAAGTCTGGAATTGCCTTTCTGATAATGTTCAGACACACTCTCTCAGTTTACAGACGACCATGTGCATTTGTTATCACTGCATAATAAACAGACTAAGATCGCAGATTAATTCAGGCCAAACGCTGTATAGTTTAGCTATACAGTATAATGATCCGTTATGCCAATGGCACATTTACTGTGGTCCAACTGTAAAGAGGCATATTTAAAGGTTTTCACTGCATTTGGGAATCTGGGTCAAAATTGGCACAGTCTGCCAATCTAATGATTGGGTGGTATTTTCATTCTGGGTCCTGGTCCATATCAAGTCTAAACTGTGGCAGTCAGATTCAAATGAGTCCATCACTGCTGCTCCATGGTACTATGAGTTCCAGATGGAAGTGTATATTCTCTATCTTTTGCTACCTGGCCAGTAATATGGATGATCTCAATGTATCATTTCGACTGCAGTGTTTGCTGTATCATAGCAACCAATAGGTGGCAATATGGTCTTCTTTTTGTAGGTGTGCAGTGATTGTAAAGGATTTCTTAAAGGAAATGTTTTCACACACACACACACACACACACACACAAACACTGCACAATTACAGTGACAGTTTTGGCTGATGTGGATAATGGAAACATCGCACTGGCTTGAACACATTTCCTTGTGTGCTGGGTTTTGCTTAGAACGCAATACAGTATAATTCTACAAACGAACAATATGATTTACTAGGAGTATTTTTATAATTATATTTCTTCAGTACTGTACTTGTGAAATAACATCAGTGTTGACTATATTAACCATTAATGGATCGTCATGCAGTGTTTCTCTTCTAAGGTCAATCTGAATTGATCTTTTGTGCACCCCTAATATGTGTATGTGTGTGTGTGTGAGTGTGTTTGTGTGTGTGTGCACGTTGTTTGTTTCTTATTTTGTAGAATCAGCTTATCAGGGCTTAGAGGCATCAAACCACAGACAGTAAGCCCGCTGAGATTCACTTTCATACATAGACATACATAGAGCATACATAGAGCACACGGGAAAATTAAATAGATAGCATTCTTCAGAAAACTAATGGCATCATGAATATTGCTTAGTAAAAGGAAATTTTTGAAGAAAACCTAGCTGCGTCTGCCAGGAGGTTACAACTTGACCATACTTACACACCCCCCCCCCCCCCAATCATCATATTAATGATCATAATGTAATAAATAAGTCTGGAGTTGATTGTATCTCCACATATACAGAACACATATGTGATCTTCTCTACCAAATATCTGCCTAACATGTAGACTGGCGCAGTAAATGTGTTCCATGATTTATTACAGCATTATATTTTATAAGCCATCATTAAAAAGCATCTATAGTAACAATTTAGCAGGCTCAGCTACAAAGCACTAGTATGGTGGCTAACACCTGGTCAGTCTGAGCTGCTCTCTATCTCCAAAACCATTGTCCAGTCTCAGCTTAAATAGAAATGGCTAAAAACAGCTCACAGTATTTGAGTCTAATTAGTCATAGACATATATTTATATACTGAGTGGGTGTTATTTTCAGACACAGGATTGAAAATCCAGTGACCCAGAGTAATAGATGAATATCTACAATCACAAATCTGAGAGACAAAAACTGAACTTACAGGGAAATGAGGAATTAACAATCTAAGAGCAGACGAGATTCAGAAATCAGGAAAGTCACAGGGTACAAAGACAGCTCAGCCTGACTGACTAAAGTCGAATAATGACTTAGCAAAAGGCAGGGGAAAACAAGCTAAACATATGCACTGTTTTCTAATAGGACAGAATAAAAGCTACATGCTTACACATACACAGCTAGCACCACTTGTTTGTTATAAGATAAGATAAGATGTACCATTATTGATCCCCCATGGGGGAAATTCAGTTGACACAGCAGCACGGTAGGAGGAGTAACAAAGAAAATAATTCTATAAATATCTATTCAATTGAAATCATTGAAATAGTAGAAACAATAGAAATAATAGAAACAATAAAATAGATATGTGTGTATGTACATATGCTAGAGTTCTATGTGTATATGTACATGTGCAATATCCTTGGTATTTATATACCATGTACTATGTGCAATATCTGTGGAATGACAATTGTTTAGATAACTCTTTAGTGTGTGTGTTTTTGCAAGACTCCGTCAGTGGAGTAGGAGGTACTGGGTATTGTGGCATTGTAGAGTCTGAAGGCTGATGGCACGAAAGATCCCCCAGATGTTTTCAGGCATGTGGCTGGATGAATCTGTGGTTGAACGAGCTCCTGAGCCTCTTCAGCTCAGCATAGAGAGGAGGATAAGGATTGGCCATGATAACTTTCAGCTTCCTTCTCATCCTCTTACTCTACACTGTCCAGTTCCATCCCCACCACAGAGCTGGCCTTCCTGACCAGCTTCCTCGGTTTGTTGGCACCACAAGTCCCAATGCCACCTCCTCAGCCCACCACAGCAAAGCAGTGTTGCGAGTCATCACATCTGACACGTGGCCTGACATACTGCAGCCTGTCGGTGAGATAATCAGTGATCCAGGCCACAAGGTCCTGGTCCACTCGCATTACAGAGAGCTTCTCAGCCAGCTGGAGTGGCTGGACCGTGTTAAAAGCACTTGAGAAGTCAAAGAACATTATCCAGTGATCCAGACCACAAGGTCCTGGTCCACTCGCATCACAGAGAGCTTCTCAGCCAGCTTGAGTGGCTGGACCGTGTTAAAAGCACTTGAGAAGTCAAAGAACATGATCCCCACAGTGCTTTGTGACCTCTCCAGGTGTGTGTATGCTCTGTGAAGTAGGTAGATGATTGCATCCTCCACACTGATGTCATCCTGGTACGCAAACTGCAGCGGATCCAGGCAGTCGTGTACCAGAGGTCTGAGGTGCTGCAGAACCTCGAAGCCTCTCAAGAGTCTTCATTACGTGTGATGATCAGGCCACAGTTCTGAAGTTGCTGAATGTGCTGGGATGTGCTTTCTTGGGCATGAGGACTATGTAGGATGTCTTCCAGATCTTAGGCACCTTCTTCAGCCTCAGGGAGAGGTCAGAAAACACTCCTGCCAGCTGGTCTGCACACACTTTAAGCACCCTCGGGTTGATGTCAGGTCCTTGTTAATGCAGGTCTTAGCGAACTGCCTGTATCACCTGGCTGGTCGTGATCATAATGACTGGGAAGGCGGTGATGCTGTCTTCCAGGGTATGGGAGGTGTAGTGATGTCTTTCATTGTCTTTGTGTTGTCTGCTGGTGAGAACAGGTGGGCTGTGGCTGTCATGCCTCATTCTTGTGGTGCCACAGGGAGGCCTGTGGAGGAGGGGGTAATTGAGGTGTGAAAGGGGACAGCCATCTTGGAGGTGTGAATGGGGACATTTGAGGAGGTGGAGAGAGGTTCGGCTTGCACTGGTGAGTCAATCCTGTTGAAAAACTTGTTTAACTTGTTGGCATGAACCTTTGTCCCCTCAACTGTTCCTTCTATTCATGCCAGTAATGCTCGTCATTCCCCCCACACCTCTCTGGGATTGTTCTGTTGCAGCTTCCCCTCAATCCTGTTCTAACAGCAGTCTTTAACCCTCCTCTGCTCTTTCTGTATTCCCTTCTTGGCATCTACAGTGTCCCCTGCCATGAAGGCTCTCTTCTTCCTGTTCAGTAGGGCTTTGATATCCCTGTTGATCCAAGGCTTGTTGTTGGGGAAGCAGCAGACCTTGGTGGGAACAACACTCCTCACAGAACCTGATGTAGACAGTTACACAATGAGTGAGACCCTCTATGTCATCCCCATGATCTTCCTGAAACAGCTCCCAGTCAGTTGTGCTGTAACACTGCATCAGGGCCTCCTCTGCCTCCACAGACCACATCTGCACCGTCCTAGTGGTGATAGACTGTCTCCTAACAACAGCCTTGTATGTAGGATTGAGCTGTATCAGACAGTGGTGTGATTCGCCTAGGGGGGAAAGGGCAGTGGTGCTGTACGACTCTTTAACAGTGGCATACAGCAAGTCCAAGGTCTTATCCCCTCTAGTGGTGCAGGTTGCATACTGTGCAAAGTTGGTCAGGGTCTTTGAGATTTTAACATGATTAAAATCTCCATTTATTATGGGGAGTGCAGTGGGATGCCGTGTCTGCAGATCTGCGATGGTGGAATAAATGATGTCACAAGCGTGTGCCGCCACTGCCGACAGTGGAATGTAAACAATAACAACAATGGTGGATGAAAATTCCCAGAGCATTTACTGTAGTATAGCCTCAACCTGATGGCCAGCATTTCAACATCAGACATGCAGATTGTTGCCTTCGTAGTAACATGCCCTGGGTTACATCATTTGGATTTAACAAAGACAGCAAGTCTTCCACTCAACTTCTTATCGCTCTGTTTCTCCCTGTCCGCCTGAACCAGCGAGAATCTCGAGACTCGAACAGTCAGGTATTTTCCCGTTATATCTGATGTCTCCATCAGATATAACACGCTGCACTCCCGGTACTCGTGCTGCCTGCCTACCAGGGCAGAGAGTTCGTCCATCTTGTTAGTCAGCGAACGTACATTCCCCATGACAACAGAGGGAAGACAAGGCTTGTATCTCCACCTCCGCTCCATCACCCCTGCTCAAGTTCCTCGCCGCCGTATCCTTAACTCCACTGGGATCTACTTCTGACATGTGACTGGTTGATTCCGGTACTGGAGGAGCTCCTCACATGAGTTGACTATGGTGCATAGTTGTTTGGTGGTCATGGTATCCTTTGTCTTGGTTGCAGTGTTCTTTGTCTTGCACACTGTTAAAAAACTAGACTGGTAATCCTACTTACACAATAAATAGTCCAAGCTACAATCTATTGTAGCAGTGCTCAAGTAATAAAATATAGTAGTAAAAGTTAAAAAAAAGTAAAGAAAAAGAGTTAAATAGGAAAAGGAGAGAGAGAGAGAGAGAGAGAGAGAGAGAGAGAGAGAGAGTGCTGCTGTGCCGCGCTGTCACTCCCTGCAACACTGTTCACACTAATTTATTCTGACTTAAAGAGATCATTCAATGATAATGCAAAGCTTGGATAAACTAAACATTTATGACAGGCAAGCCACATTAACATTGTTAAAGCTTATGTAGTTTACCCAACATTAGCTACTATGGGTGTAACAATTCACTCCGGTTACGATTCAATTCAATTCGATTCTCAGAATATTTTGAACAAAATCTGAATGAAGAAAAACTGTGACTGTAATGATCGCCGTTTTATTTCTGAATTTAAAACAAGAGTCTGCACTTAAATAGCAGCTTTTTAACTTTAGCAATTGTAGAAAGTGCTTTACACTGTTTTTCATTCACCCATTGCAAGACACTGGCCTGCCATCGGGAGCAACTTGGGGTTCAGTGTCTTGCCCAAGGACAATTCGGCATGTGGAGTCACGTGGGCCGGGAATCGATCCACCAACCCTACGATTAGTGGACAACCCGCTCTACCACCCGAGCCACAGCTACCCGAGCCACAGCCACCCCACAATACAAAACAATGCAAAACAAAACACATTTATGTCTGTATAAAACTTAACAAATAAAAAATTGCTCAGAACAGAGTTTTAATATTATAAACAAAATGTAATACAGGTTATTCATATCTTAAAAATAAATAAATGTTTCAATTCAAGTCTGGGCAAAAAGATTGACTGAAACACAATGAGCTGCATAGCAAAGCCTGAGGCCTCATTTGAACCAGAAAATAGAGCTCCAAAGTTGGCTAAAATGACCGTTTCAAAGTTACTGAAGAGCCCATTTAACTGCTATAATGATTCAGGGTAACTGTGCAGGCTCTCCAGGAACGAATGTGATCATGTGATCAGCGTGCTCTCTCTATGTATTTTAACTCTATGGGTGATGCCACACTACATTAATATGGAAGGAGTTCTGGTAAACTACATTGTGGCAGCAGGAGAGTGACTGAGCACTGGCTGTACCTGGGAGGAGAAGTCATAAGGTGTGTTCGACTTTGGCTGGATGTAACCGATCGGCGATAAACAGACATCTGAATTTTACGTGTAGCAACCAGAAACACTTTTCACCGAATAGGTTACTACAGTGCCTGTATGTACAAGGAGAAAGTTCAACATACGCCGGTATTATTTCAAAACCAATAAAGTGGGGTCTATATTTTGATCAGTTTTATTTTGATGACACAACATGACACAATATAACATTAAGATTACATGAAAAGGGTTTTTACGGTTAGAATAATACGGATTTCTGAGCCTTAGGGGATCTGAAGATGTCAGAATAAACATGAAAAGCACGTCATCGTTGTCGTGGCTGAGTCTGGCCAATCGTGAAATAGCGGTGTCGTCATCAGAGCTCGTGCAGCTCTCGCGGTCTTTGATGCCATACAGTGACGTGACGTCACAGTGACGTGGCGTCGGCGCCGTCTCAATTCGGACGAAATTTCTAACCGGCGTGCACCGAGACGCCGATCGGTCTGCGCAGCGCCACATGAAGTCGAACACACCTATAGAGTACGAGCGGGAAATGAAAGATTGGCTACACCTGTGTGTAATTAACAGGACACTAATACCGTATAAATATACAGTTTATATTTCGTAGAGAGCTGCTGAATGTTAGACAGAGAGCGTTCGTGCGTATCGGAACCATAAAACTGACAGCATCCCTCTGTGAGTCTGTGTGTAAAGTTTGAGTTCTGTCTTGTTTTAATTGTGTTTTTCTGAGTTTGAAATATCCATGATGAAAAGTACTTAGCAAAAAGAGAGAATAAACACTTCACCCCTCTGTCTCTCTCTCTCTCTCTCTCTCTCTCTCTCTCTCTCGTCCTCATTCCCATCACACATACATGTAGACATTGCAAAGTTATTTTAATAAATTATCCAGACTTTGTACTGCACATAGTGTCTGTGAGAACCAACACTAACCGTCAGAGCAAGCAAGTGGAATCTGGAAAGCACGGAAAAAAGGGTGCATATACAGTATAATAAACATAAACGATGTCCTAATTAATTATAAACACAGCAGAAATATCTTATATAAAATCAGCATCACTTCCACTTTCCCAACCATTTTCCCATTTATTTTTCCAGCGCAGTGAAATTCATTTGAATTAAATGACCACTTTTCTGCCATCAGCCTGGTGAAGTCACAGTCCAGTTTACTTAGAACTGAGACAGAATATAATCCAAGCATAGAGATGAGCTGTGTTTAGGAGTCCGCCTAAACTCTACCTACATTGCGGCTCTGCAACGTAAACACACACGATTTCCATGTCTTACTCTCACCACGAAATGGATAAAATTGTTACTAACCTTCCCAGACCTCAAAGTCCTTGAACGCGAGTTCAGAGCCTGAGTCATCCAGCAGCACCTCTCCGTTCAATGTGAACATCATGGTGTGCTCGTTCAAGTCCACCATGCAGCCTACAACATCTCCCGGCAGCCACGAACGCCCAAAGTGCTCATTCCCCTGGTGCCACCTCTGGGCCTGGAGATAATATACACACAAAGATTAGAGATAAGATCTCATACTATAATCAACATACGTGAATTTATATGATACATTATACGTTTATGTGGACAAGGTACAGGAACATACATTCTCTTCCTTCCGTATCTGTGCTCTCACACACCCACCTGGCTTCTCCGTCTTTACGGCTCTCGCCGTTTCTGGTAGTGATGATGGTGATGGTTATGAGGGCTCTCATCGGCTGTTAAATTTGCTCCCCCCTCCCCTCCCCTCCATCAGTAATCCTACTCCTTTCTATTTCTCTCTCATGCACGGTCTTTCTTGCTCTCTCTTTGCACTTGGGCCTATGAGTCACTCTGGCTGAAACGGAGAGGCAGCTGGGGGAAATAACAGCCTCCGTGTTCACTCGTACACACTCAGTTCACAGCCATCATGAGCTTCACACGTTGCCATCGAATAAAGCTTCAGAACTTGGCCAGGCATAAGTGGGCTAACGGGATATTTTAAACCTCAGCATCTAAATTATTTTCATATCAACTATGGGAATGGGCTACACAACATTTGGCTTAGCGATAGGTATAAGCTCTTTTTTATTTTGCAAAAACTAGCAATTACACACTGCATTCGACAACACATTCTCGTAAGCAGGCAAAATATTACTCTGATGCATCCCCACTGAATACCTCAAACAGGTAAATTACACCATAAACTGCATGATATTCAATCCTGTTTCTCACATGTGGCTTTGCACCACCGATCAGAATATAACTAACGTGATTAGAATAAAAGCATTTGCAATTTGAGTTTCTAAGTAATGTGACAGGTTGTTTATTTAATCTGACAAACCCTTTCATTAAAACCCCATTATTTATATTACAGTGTGTGTGTGTGTGTGTGGAGTTTTCATGTTCTCCACGTGCTTCAGGGGTTTCCTCTGGGTACTCTGGTTTCCTCCTCCGGTCCAAAGACATGCTTTGTAGGCTGACTGGCATTTCCAAATTGTCCGGAGTGTGTGAATCTGTGTGTGATCGTGCCCTGTGATGGGTCTGCACCCCGTCCAGGGTGTCCCCCCATGGATGGATAATCCAAATCGACTTATTTGCATGTGGGAGCACTGGGAACGCCTTATTCGTGTCTATAGAATAAATAGTAGTAAAAGTGCACAGGGAGCCGACTTAAGCCAAAGCACATGAAGTTATTTCGCGTTGTTTCTCCCGTATCAGTATAATTACCCCTTTCACTTTCCTTACCTTAAATCCATCAAACACAAATGCCTGGTCATCGGAGCCCAGCTCCTGGTCCGGCAGGCAGCCTGGACGAGCCCAGCCCACCCTCATCTCGCCTGCCGTCACTACCTCCAGCTCAAAGTACCACTTCCCAGCATTCACGCAGTACGTCTTTTCAGCCCGGAAGATGCGGAAACGCTCGGCAGATACGTTGTTAATGTCCACTCGAGCTGCTGGGGAAGACACACAGGCAAACAGTTAGCTAACAAAGAGAGCTGATGTCGGTTTCGACAAAGCTGGAAATATTTCTACGTTTAACCACAGCACGGCTGAATGCTCAGTTTATATTAATGAGATTAACTGTTCATTTAAGCTTTCCAACATGGGAAAGACTTCAGGACAGAGGACTTTGTGCATCGTGGTTTCTTGCTAGCATGGAAAGCTTCATTTTTAACATCTTATTAACTTCAAAAGTGAGAAAAAAAAAATCTAGAATCTGGAAAAGGAAACTGTTTTTAGTTGTTAGATTGTAAGCGATAACCAGAACCAGAACAGTTCTATAAACAAGAAATTAATATTGCGTAACTGACACTTTGGACACAATGTGGCCAAATGTTCTGTTTATTTTTTGCTCCGCTAGTGGAAACAGATCCGAAAGAAGCCACCCTCACTTTACAGCACGTCGGCTAGCCGCCTAGCTAGCTCACAATGATCTGTATATTTCTGTCAAAGGTGCTTCCGGTAAGATCGGCGTCTCTTTTTCCTTTTCATCTTCATCTGACGAGCTTCCGTATTTTAAATCAAAAGTTATATTTAATGAAAAATATCGTTTGCTATGTCTGATGATGATGATGATGATGATGTCACTAACACTACTGCGGTAACCGTTTCGAACAAGGAAGTGGAATTTTACGTGGCGAACACAGACGAGCGCGGTGATACACACAGTGAAACATCCCAGTGCGATTATAGTAAATATAAAGCACTCTTGGAACGCCGCTCGACTAATCAAATTAGTAGACCGGAGCTAACCGTTGTATAAAAGAGGAATGTTACACTTCTAGTTGTGATGTTATATGAAAATAATCAACTTCGAGGTAGCAACACTGAATCCACTTCCAGTCAGGCCACATCACCACCCCGTCGTCAATTACTTTCTGATAACAGCATGCCCCCCGAGTGTTTTATTTATGAAGGGACGCGTGAAATTAACACCCTACGACAATCTCTCGTTGGTTGTTCTTCATCCTCTTTCAAAACACAAATGTGTGGCCATGATCGGTTGCCAGAGTAACTGAATCGCTTATCTTCCAGCAGCAGCCGAATAAAATCTGAAGGAAAAAAAACCCCCATCTATCTAAGGTTTCGCTCTTGCAAAGTTCTAATCACAGAGATTTATATCTAGCACACAGGTTCCCAGTGCTGGTCCTGGAGAACACCCTATCTGTGTACATTTTAGTGCTTCCCTGCTTCCAATACACCTGATTCAACTAATCAGATAATTAACAGAGTTAAAGTGGGTGCATTAGACCAGGGAAAAGACTAAGACGTACAGGACGGACGTTAGTCCAGGAACAAGGTTGGGAAACTGTGATCTAGCTAGCAGGAAATGGCCATGAATGAACTGGGGGGAAAAAAAATCCTCAAATCCATCAGAATTTAGGGAATCACAGACTTTGCAACACAACAACAACAACAACAACAAAAATCAAAACATACAGCTTAAAATAACACAGCCAAAAAGTAGAATGCCGTTAAAATGAAGTCACGTCACATACTAAATACAAGACTAAAAGCAAAAACCTTTAAAAAACAAACAAACCAAAAAAAAACAAGCAGAAACTGTAAACAGCTATATTATAGGACAGGAAGAGCATCACCAGGGAGGCGTCTAGAGATGTATGTGTGTGTCAGATTTCAAGCGGTTATCGATTTCAAACAAAACCTGCAGCGTAAGAAGGTAAACACGAGAGAGGAAAAAAAAAAAAATCCAGACTCCCTCAGGACCCTAGAGCACTCCCGGAAATACACGCCATGTCAGGATTGACAGCCATGATCGTGTTGCACTTCCATTCCTCCCCCCAGCTACCACTTAGTCACAACAGCATGCTCACGTGCATGCTCCAGTCACCGCTTTGCTTCAGCTTTTAATATGACCTGTACTTATAGTCCTTATGCGTCCGATTTCTACGACGTATATATTTACATAAGCTTGAATTAAATCTCCTCTTCTGTACCGGTCATTAAGGAGTCATTGATATATCCGTAGATATATCAAATGCAGTGAAGAGCCCAAATAATACAAATGACTGTAAAATGACAGTATTGTATTATTTATGAACTGACCTGTATACAGCCAGCTATTGAGTATATATATATATATATATATATATATATACACACATACTGTAGAACTGCTCTGTTAGATAGAGTCCATAAATTGAAGCATGCAATAAAATGCATATACACAACATACTAGACTTCAAATAAAACAGTGTTGATTAATGCACCAATACGAACCTTCCGGCTGCAGGTGATTAAAAAAGTTTTCCCCTGCTCTAAAGTGTCCTGATGAAAGGAAATGAAGGACTCTGAGATAAAAAGACTCGAGCAGAACCGTAGTTGCTCTAGTCTTTCATTGAAAATGACTACTGCTAATTTGACAAGGCTTTATAGATAACAGTATTAATGTCACTGTCAAACGTGATACGCTACATCCGGTGATGACGACAGACACCAGAGTGCTGTTCTCATTACTTCTACACCCTAAAATTACACGTGCTATGGAAAAGAAAAAAAACAAACAAACAAACAAACAAACAAAAAAAACATGGGTGATTTTGATTTTTCTAAATTGAAGACAATCATGTCGCACTAACAGTAAAGCCTATAGAGGAGACTTTTCTATGGTGTGTTCTCTAGAAATGTTGGTCGTGTTCAAGTATCGATTAGCATTATGTATTAGCATTACGGTACATTTAATGATTAAATTGTACATAACTGCACTACCTGTACCACGGTTCCCGGCAGAGTTAAGGTTCCTTAGCTTCGTAAACGGGTCTACTTGGAGCTCTCTTTGATAAGGAAACAGGCTATTGTAGGATACACATAAACTATTTTACATGACCCCGCCCCCACCCACCCAAACAGCCAAGCCAAAGAACTCGAGAGTTAATCTTGGTTTTCTAAAAGTGTAAGTGTGATCACGTTAACTTGTACTTGGTCTGTGGCTTGATTTTTCCTTTTTTGAATTTATTTCCTTCCCAAATTGGTTCCCTGCCAATTCCCACCCACCAATCATCTCTCTCTTATCATACAACAGCTACCAAACGATGAGGGTGAAGATTAACATGTGCTTCCTGTGAAAATAAATTAATAAATTTCAAATAAATCCATCAGTGAACGATCGTCAGCTCAGCTAACGTGATATTTGTGAATGCACGAATAACCAAATTGGTTCATTTTAAAACATCTCTTATTTGAATATATTTTCCCACCGACCCCCTGCAATTACACCATGGACCACTAGGGGTCCACGACTCCCGGGTTGAGAAACACTGATCTAGTAGGACGAACTTTGAATAGGCTGAAAATAAGGTGGATACCGTGGTCTTGGTCAGGAGCCTCCAGGTTGTATCCGTAACCTAGTAACGTGCGCACAGCCTCTCGCAAGCTGTCCTTGTTGGATTTCTTGGTTCTCTCGTCCAGAAGAGCGTAAGGCACCAGCCGTGGATTCCTCTTGTTCTTCACATCCTACAGCAAGAGGCAAAGAGCACGAGAAAGGCAATCAGATATGACAGTATTCCATATGCACAATGTTTGCAGCTCGATAAAGTCGTAAAAGATGTTGCGAGTGCTGACGTTAAAGAAATAATGAAGCCAAAAGATATGAGGGGTTGCTGTTGATTGTCCCTTATACCGTACTCGGTCATATTTCTGACTGCCAAATGTGTTTGTTTTACAAGAAACAAAAGAAAGAAAGAAAGACAGAAAGAAAGAAAGAAAGAAAGAAAGACAGAAAGACAGAAAGAAAGACAGAAATAGAGAAAGAAAGACAGAAAGACAGACAGAAAGAAAGAAAGACAGACAGACAGAAAGAAAGACAGAAAGAAAGAAATAAAGAAAGAAAGAAAGACAGACAGAAAGAAAGACAGACAGAAAGAAAGACAGAAAAAAGAAAGAAAGACAGACAGACAGAAAGAAAGAAAGACAGAAAGACAGACAGACAGAAAGATAGAAAGAAAGACAGACAGAAAGACAGACAGACAGAAAGATAGAAAGAAAGACAGACAGACAGAAAGAAAGAAAGACAGAAAGAAAGAAAGACAGAAAGAATGAAAGAAAGAAAGACAGACAGACAGAAAGAAAGCAAGAAAGAAAGACAGACAGACAGAAAGAAAGACAGAAAGACAGACAGACAGAAAGAAAGAAAGAAAGAAAGACAGAAAGAAAGACAGACAGAAAGAAAGAAAGAAAGACAGAAATAAATAAATAAATAAAGAAAGAAAGACAGAAAAACAGACAGACAGAAAGAAAGAAAGAAAGAAAGAGAAATAAATAAATAAATAAAGACAGAAAGACAGACAGACAGACAGACAGAAAGAAAGAAAGAAAGATAGAAATAAATAAATAAATAAAGAAAGACAGAAAAACAGACAGAAAGAAAGAAAGAAAGAAAGACAGAAAAACAGACAGAAAGAAAGAAAGAAAGAAAGACAGAAAAACAGACAGACAGAAAGAAAGAAAGACAGACAGAAAAACAGACAGAAAGAAAGAAAGAAAGACAGAAAAAAGAAAGAAAGAAAGGGCACTCAAATGAATTCCATAAATATATTACTTGAGATTCTGAAGCTTGGTCTCACGTTGGTGTGTTGACACGCAAACACTCATCACTCCGTGTCAAATTTTATTCCAGTCTCATGTTTTGAATGAACACTTTATAAATCTACCATCAGCAATTAACCGTTAAAAACAGTTGAGTCCACACCAGCTATGTGAAGAAAAGGTTCTCGACACCTTATATATACTGTATATATATATATATAGCACGACATATATACTGGTACGTATACTGGTTCACACTGGTGAGTATTTGCTCGCTTCAGGCACTGACTCTATTCCGACTGTCATCTACCCAAACTATTTATTATTATTATCATTTCAATAGCGCTATGAGTCAAATGATTATTTTGCACCTAAATGTCAGGGTATAATGCGATAAGGTATGAGTTACGATGAGCCATGCGCTCTGTTTTGTCAGAGCGTCCCGGACGTGTGCCGATTGTGCTGTCAGATGATGCTGAGTGTCGGGATCGTTTTAGAAATGCTCCGGCGCAGAAACCTTAATGCCTTCCATGAATAACTGTGACAACAGTAATGGCACCCAGACACAGAGTCATCACTCTTCTGCTTCTCTCTTTTGTCTCTTTCTATTTCTCTGCACTTTGTCCTGCGCTAAGGAAAGCTCTAGGTGATGCTAATTGTTCTATCAGATGACAGGCGGCTCTGTTATCGGAACCTGTTTCTGCATCTGTCTCTGTCTCACTATGATCATCTCTTGCTCTGGCTGGCAGACTGCAGGGAAACTCCTTCCTCATAAAAGTAGTTAGCACTCACACTCACACACACACACACACACACACTCCTACCTGCTGGATGCCGTAGGTCCATCCCTGGCGAATGCGGTCTCTGGCCCACACGTTGTGAGCGTTCTCAGCCAGTCTGTCCACCATGGCCTCCTGTGTAGAGGCGAGTTTGATGTGGCTCAGATCCATAGGAGCGGGTTTATAGCCACTGGACAGCTCATATCTTCATTCACACACACACACACACACACACACACACACACACACACTTTTCAGTTACAGAAAGGTCCTGTAATCAAAAGTGTTGAAACTGCTAACTGAACCCACAATATACAACAATCAACTTAATGGCATTTATACTGTATATCCTTTACACTCAACCCCCATATATATATATATATATATATATATATATATATATATATATATATATATATACAGTGAGAGAAAAAAGTATTTGATCCCCTGCTGATTTTGTACGTTTGCCCACTGACAAAGAAATGATCATTCTATAATTTTAATGGTAGGCAACAAAGGAGTGGCTCAAGAAGAAGCACATTAAGGTCCTGGAGTGGCCTAGCCAGTCTCCAGACCTTAATCCCATAGAAAATCTGTGGAGGGAGCTGAAGGTTCGAGTTGCCAAACGTCAGCCTCGAAACCTTAATGACTTGGAGAAGATCTGCAAAGAGGAGTGGGACAAAATCCCTCCTGAGATGTGTGCAAACCTGGTGGCCAACCACAAGAAACGTCTGACCTCTGTGATTGCCAACAAGGGTTTTGCCACCAAGTACTAAGTCATGTTTTGCAGAGGGGTCAAATACTTATTTCCCTCATTAAAATGCAAATCAATTTCTAACATTTCTGACATGCGTTTTTCTGGATTTTTCTTGTTGTTATTCTGTCTCTCACTGTTCAAATAAACCTACCATTAAAATTATAGACTGATCATTTCTTTGTCAGTGGGCAAACGTACAAAATCAGCAGGGGATCAAATACTTTTTTCCCTCACTGTATATATATATATATATATAAATTCAGCCTAAGAAGAACGTATTGAAATCATCCTCATGGCTGTCGCAAGGTTGTGATGGGACTTTAACAGGACACATGGCAAGCACATCACACACAACACTGTTGGCAAACCGGGAGCCAAAGTTGGGAGAGACGGCTCGGTGTGTGATTCCAAAGAAATGCTGATCGTGTACAAGCTGTTTTGTAAATAAAGTTACATTTTGCTAAAAAGTGTTCACTCCCCCTATGTACGGAGACTTTGGGGACACCCTTTATAATACAGAAAAGATATTTTAAGACACATTACCGCATACTGCTAATCAGCTTTTGTCCAATTTGCGCAAATGTGGTTGAATGAGCAGAAACTTTGCTTTCCAAAAAAAGACACTCACTTGGCCGAGAGCTTGAGACGTTTGACTTTCTCCATGGCTCGTTCATCTGCCATTCCAACATGGCAACCCAAAGCCAACAGAGTCCTGCAGGACCAAGAGAACACAGCATGTCATTACAATGAGCTCCTGCTCCACAGGAGTGATATAAACTGTTAACTTCTACTGATGGGGAACTGTAAACCTGATTTATTATACGTCCTAACCTTATTTCCTTATTCCGTAAGGAATAGGGATGAAGGTTTCTAATTTAATCTATGTACATATGCTGTAGGGCTGGGGAAAATGATGGTATAATATTCTGATAAATCATTTTCTGTCATACTGTGGATACTGTGATAGATTATTTATATATATATTTTTTGATGACGTATTAAATAAAGCAGCATTGTTTTTTTAATGCAACCGGCTGGGGAATTGTTGTGTATATTGTGATACATAGTATGTATCGCAGAAATGCCTTAGAGATTAACATGACTTTTTTTCATCTTGTTGTCCACCTTGATACAGTGCGCTCCACTAATATTGGCACCCTTGGTAAATATGAGTAAAGAAGGCTTTGAAAAATGTAATTTATTGTTTAATTATACGAGGTATATCTTTTGATCAAAGAATTCACAAAAATACTCTGCGCTCATCGATATCAAACAAAAAAATCTTTACTAAATATAGGTGTGCAACAATTATTGGCACCCTTTTACTTTGTGCTATGTCACTTTGCCAAGATAACAGCTCTGAGTCTTCTCCTATAATGTCTGATGAGGTTGGAGAATACATGGCAAGGGATCTGAGAGCGTTCCTCCATAGAGAATCTCTCCAGATCCTTTAAATTTCAAGGTGCATGCTGGTGGACTCTCCTCTTCAGTTCACCACACAGGTTTTCTATACGGTTAAAGTCAGGGGACTGGGATGGCCATGGCAGGACCTTGATTTTGTGGTCAGTAAACCATTTTTGTGTTGATTTTGATGTATGTTTTGGATCACTGTCCTGCTGGAAGATCCAACCATGGCTTATTTTAAGCTTTCTGGCAGAGGCAGTCAGGTTTTCATTTAATATCTGTTAGTCCATGATGCCATGTATCCTAACAAAATGTCCAGGTCCTCAGCAGGAAAACAGCCCCAAAACATTAAAGAGCCACCACCATATTTAACCGTGGGCATGAGATACTCTTCCATATGGCTACCTCTCTGTGTGCACCAAAACCACCTCTGGTGTTTATTGCCAAAAAGCTCTATTTTGGCTTCATCTGACCATAGACCCCGATCCCATTTGAAGTTCCAGTAGTGTCTGGCAAACTGAAGACACTCGAGTTTGTTTGTGGATGAGAGTAGAGGCTTTTTTCTTGAAACCCTTCCAAACAACTTGTGGTGATGTAGGTGACTTCAGATTGTAGTTTTGGAGACTTTCTGACCCCAAGACACAACTAACTTCTGTAATTCTCCAGCTGTGATCCTTGGAGATTTTTTGTCCACTCGAACCGTCCTCTTCACAGTGCGTTGAGACGATACAGACACACGTCCAATTCCAGGTTGATTCATAACATTTCCAGTTGACTGGAACTTCTTAATTATTGCCCTGATGGTGGAAATGGGCATTTTCAATGCTTGTGCTATTTTCTTACAGCCTCCTCCCATTTTGTGAAGCTCAACAACCTTTTGCCGCACATCACAACTATATTCCTCGATCTCACCTATTGTTATGAATGACCAAGGGGATTTGGCCTATATGTTACCTCATATTTATACCCCTGTGAAACAGAAACTCATGGATGAACAATTTCCTGTTCCTAGTCACCCAGGTGTAGTAAACAACAACAAAAAAAGAGTAAAATATCAATGGGAATATACTTCAAAAATATTTTCTCATATGAATTCATGGTGTGCCAATAATTGCTGCACACCTATATTTAACAAACATTTTAAACATTAAACATGTTTGTTTTTTTTTGATAAACCTGTGTTGGGATGAGAGCAGAGTGTTTTTGTGAATGTTTGGAACAAAAGATCAAAAGGTTAACCAATAAAGACAATTTTTCACAGCCTTCTTTGCTCATATTTACCAAGGGTGCCAATATTAGTGGAGGTCCCTGTACGTTGTGCGTGTTATTCTAAGTCAAACAAATGAAATATAATATGATATATACTGTTGTTTTGTGTAATGACAACAAAACGTCTCTGTTCGTGAGTGCATATGTGTAATGATCTGTCTCACATGGCATTCTAGTGTGTATTAGAGTGAGTGTGATGGAGAAGAGTGAGTCTGAGAGTGGAGTGTGTCACCCCAGCATGATCCCCAGCATCGATCGGCATTCATTACCAGATACAGCATTTAATTAAGAGAAGAGCCAAGAGGCATCAAACTGCTACATGGAAACATACGAAAAAGGAAAAAAAAACTCAGCGTATCTCAGATATTTGTATACACACACACACACACACACACACCCATGGAGCTGCCTCAATGGAGGAGTAATGAACTCCAGCTGGAGCTGAGGAGAGGATGAAGGAAGGAAGGAAGGAAGGAAGGAAAGAAGGAGGGAGAGTGAGAAAGCTAAATTCCTCATTTCTGTAACATGACATGGGGTGAGTGATGAACTGCATGCAGCGATGCACACACATGAATTACAGCAAGAGCTTCCTTCACACTCTCATATACTCAAAGATTTAGAATCTGAACAGGCGTTTTCAACAATTAACACTGGATAGCGTTCGGGAACTTTCACCCCAGGGTTGATTTTGGGGAGGGACACTCATCATAACCAGAGGTTTGTTTTAACACAGAGAAATTCCTTCTACACATTTCTGATAAGCGAGACAGTATGGTTTTGTAGCGTCATGTCACTCTATCCTACATGAAAATATAGCAAAATTCTTAAAGATAATACAGTGCTGTGAAAAAGCATTTTTGTTGTTGTTGTTTTTGTGCATATCTCATGCTAAATTGTTTCACAAATTAAAACTAAATCTAAGATAAAAACAAAGGTTGTCAAAAAACAGTAAGTAGTTCAGCACGTCATTTTCTATGAGGCGGACGGACAAAAATTCCAATGTGTCAAGCTGGACAAACATAAAACGACAGAGTAGCACCTGTAAAATAGGACATTACCCCAGGACCCTATGTAATTTAATCCTATCTGGATAGGGCTTAATATATAACACGTTACTTTCTTTACTGCCATGCAAACATTTTTCTGTAACATTTTTTGCTAGAAAAGTCCATTTTTTTTACTGACCCAATAACGCAGAAGTTATAAAATAATCCTCAAAGACAAAATTTGTATTAAAATGTAAATAGGGCGACTTTTGCACAGCACTGTACATATATTCATAGATTAGCAAATGAGGTGCCTCTGAAAATGAGAAGCAAGCCTCAGGAGTGGACCGCTTCTACTCGTGATTCACTCTGTAACCAAGTCTAAGGTGGAACCGAGCTCACAGTGTTGACTCGGCGATTAAGACACTGGGCTAGCTGGTCAAATCTTGGAACCACCAAGATGGTGGCCACCAATTGGACCCTAGAGCAAGCCAGGTAAATATTAACATTCCTTCATTCACTCGTCTTTAGTAACCGCTTTATCCTGGTGAGGGTCGTGGATCTGGAGCCTATAACAGGAACCCTGGGGGGCAAAGCAGGAATAAATCCTGTACAGGACGCCAGTCTAATTGCAGAGAACCACAACTGTGCAAATTCTCTAAATAATTCCTACCTAGGGGAAATTTAGCATACCCAGTCTATTTAGTGGCATGTTTGTGAATCTCTACAGAGACTGTAACCTGCGCTCAGGATGGAACCTGGAGCTGTGAGACAGCAACACTACCTCCAGTGCCGCTGTGCCACCCTTAACCATTAACATTCCGTCGGAGTAAAAGTTTCTCCTCATATTTTACCCCACACGTATTCGCCTCATTTCAATGGAATACATCTAAATGTAGTGTGTAGGAGTGTGTACCTGGCTGGTGTCCACAAGTGTGGGTGTGAATACAGCCTGGGAGAGAGTGTGTGTAGGACTGTGTAGAGTGTCAAGGTGCATAGTGTGTAGGAGTGTGTACCTGCCAGGTGTCCTCAGGTGTTGCTGAGAATGGTGTGCTTGAATTTGTGTTTATATTTCATTTCAAGGATGCAGTTAAGACTCGCTTTAGTCGCTGATCAAGCTGCTTTTCAAAAATGTAATTCATTGATTAATTAATTAATTAATAATAATAATAATAATAATAATAATATGTCTAAAGTCAAGCCTACAGTGATGAGCTGCATGCACCCTTACTAAAATGTCTAAGATCCATTTGTTAAATTTGTCATTACCTACTTCTGATTTGTGTATTAATATTATTAATATTCATAAATTCAGAAAACGATCATTTTTTTAATGACATTGATTAGCCTGTGATAAAATCGCTTTGCTATTTATTACTGAACTTATTACTTTACATGGCATGTTTAGCGTACTTCAGCGTCTCCAGGGACATCTGTAGGTTGTAGCTGCGCTCCTGTTCTGGCAGTTTGGAGAACTCCACTAGACACGGGTGCTGCCTCTTATTGTCATCCCTTACCTGCAGGACAAACAGAGACAAGTGGTGCACCATGGGTAGTACAGCCTCAAACCAGGCAGACAGACAGCAACACAATCAGCCATCTGATAACGTCATCTTCATACAGAGCGTACTCAAGTATTTTAGTCCTCATTAAGAAATCTAGATCCAGGTGTTGTGTGACCTACATTTGCATACTGGCAGCTGATAGGCTCTTAGAATTTATGACGCAATGACACTTCCCTGTCAAGTCTTCAGCAATAACTCTGTCGGGTTTCTTTAAAGAATACAGCGAAACGGTGCGGTTAAACAAAAGAAAGAGTAGAGCAGAGTAAACGAGTAGAGTAAAAATAAAGACCAAAGCTTAAAAACTCCTAAGAACTGCGTTTTAGTTTGGCATTTGCGTGGTTTTGTACTTGACACTTTGTTTAAACTAATTAAGAGACTGTCTGTGAACTGAATCAGGTGTGTCAGAGGAGGAAAAGACAGAGAGCAGGGCAACTCCGGGAGCTGCACTAGAAAAGTGAAAATGATGGTGGCTGGTGATTGAATGTGTGTGTATGTGTTTAAGCGAGAGAGAAAGAGAAAGAGCGAGAGAGTATGTGTGTAGGTATTAGAAAAAAAAAGGAGGCAGAAAGACAGAGAGGGGGCAGAAAGCCTTCATTCTATCATGCTGTGATTTTAATTAGCTGTAACAATAATAGATCACACAGCCAATCACGAAGCTGCAAACCAATCTGTGCTTCACCACCGCTGAGAGAGAGAGAACAAGAGAAAATAAGACTCTTATATATAAATATATATATGAATATCCGCATGTGTGTGTGTGTGTGTGTGTGTGTGTGTGTGTGTGTGTTTGCATATTTGATATAGAGGAGGGAGACTGAGGAGGGAGAATGAATTTCATAGGAACTAACATACTAAGAGGATACAAGGATATTGCGTATAAAATCCTGAGATATCCAGAGACTCCTTGTGTACTTTACCACTTAACAAACAAATTATCCATTTAATATCACTGACTACGTTTACATGGACAGCAATAATCTAATTACTGACCTTATTCTGAATAAGACAATATTCTGATTAAGGTGTTTACATGAGTCGCTTTTAGAATACTCCTTTCATGTTCCCGTTTCACACGTTATAGAACATAGATCGAGTAACGGTACACGTCATTACGTCCCCACGTCACGCCGTTCGACGTCCCTCCAGAATTTCACGTATCAACGTACAGTTCGTCTTCGTTATGGGACCGTATACAGTTTTGTGTGTTTCGTTTTTAATTTTTTACGAAAGCTTCAAGTGCGGTTAATTATTTGTCGTGCTATACGTGTTAATAGACGACGGCTTGAAACCGTGGGCCGCGTCCCAAACCGCGTACTTATCTACTATATAGTAGCTGAAATACATGTATTTCTCCTTCTATATACTGTAGTAGGTAAGTACGCGGTTTGGGACGCAGCCGTGCTCTCTTGTTTGCCGTCAAACGGTCGAGCGCTGCCGTGTGTGTACGTGTCCTGTCGCAAAATGCGGTGAAAACTCCAACACGACGTTAATAGTGTGATTAAGGTGTGTACATGTCTGTAACGCACGTCGATAACGCGACTAAAACAGGAATACTCCACACGTCTTAATTCCATTTGTGTTTACTTTGAGTATGACTTTAGTCGGATTAAGGTCATCAATAATCGCTGTTTACATGCTAGTTTCTTAATCAGAGTATCGTCTTAATCGGGTTAATATCGGATTATTCTCGTCCATGTAAATGCACTGACAGACAAACATTCAGTACTTAAACTGGGTCTCTACCCTTAGCCATATATTCCACAGGGATCAGCACATACAGGTGTGAATGTACGCGAGATGCATTTAAAACATGATTTAAATCTGATAGCTCAAACCACATCAGAATATCTGAGACGCATTTCACCCACATGATATACAAGAGTGCATTATTTTGATATAACAGTAAGATCTGCAGTGTTTTCTTCCGCTTTAATGTTTTTTTTTTTAATGTTCTCTCCTATATGTTATAGCAGTAACAAACAGCCACGCCCTCACTGTCCTCGATTTTCCTCTTTTTTAGGGCAAAACAATAATGCAGCTCGTCATGCTACCAACAAACCAGAAAGTGCAAAAACTCCTCAATCCTATCCCAGGTCAGGAAACGTACCAAGTCCAGGAAAGCGCAGACACCATGGACTCCTTTCATAAATGCCAAGACAATAGAATAAGAGTCTTTTCAGTATCTGGAGCAGAGAGCAGGACTAGGAATACCGTGTTGGCCTCCTTTCTGCTTACTCGTTTTATGCAAACCCTTTACGGCACTTCAGAGTCGGGCTAATAAATTGGATGTGTGTGCAGTGCTGTTCACGATCTCACATGAGTTCTCATGCTGGGAGACGCTATTACAACAAGACATGCAGCAATCATGTGGGAAAACATCGTCTGTTTGTATCATTATCTCAGCTGTGTCACACATTACAGTTTCAATATGAGACAACAACAAAAAAAAAAACCCCACAGCATCTGGTTATATACACAGATTTGAAGTTTCTGATTTGTTGGTTTTACATCTTATGAAGTGATTGATTGATATATATATATATATAATATATATGAACTCACCACTCCGTATGTCCAGCCCAGCTCGATCTTGTTCATGACCCAGAGCTCATGGATGTTCTCTGCCAGATTCTCTCGGATTCGCTCCAGGTGAGGGGGCAACACGATCTAAAGTACATATGCGATCATCAAACTTCATCGTCAACTTCATCCATTAACACACAAACACATTTCATAGTGTTCCACTGCACTGTCTTAACCTACAGTACACACCCATCAGCCACAACATTAAACCACTGCCAGGAGAATAAGACTATAAGATTATCCTTGAGTCGATGAGGGGCCAAATTGTGATGGCTAGACGATTTGCTGTGTATGGGGCTGCCACCTACAAAGGGCACGTGAGCATCAGAACTGGACCACGGAGCAGTAGAAGGAGGTGGCCTGGTCTTGTTATTTATTTATTTATTTATTACATCGTGTGGACGGCCGGGTGCGTGTGTGTTGCTTACCTGGGGAAGAGATGGCACTAGGATGCAGAGGCAGTGTGATGCTCTGGGCAATGTTCTGGGCAAAAAAGGAAACCTTGGGTCCTGGCATTCATGTGGATGTTACTTTGACACGTCCCACCTACCTAAACAGTGCTGTAGATGAAGTACACCCCTTCATGGCAACGGTATTCCCTAATCACATTGGCCTCCTTCAGCCAGACAATGCGCCCTGCTACACTGCAAAAACTGTTCAGGAACGGTCTGCGGAACATCAAAAATTGTGCTTAAAAGGCGTTGGCTTGGCCTCCAAGTTCTCCAGATGTCAATCTGATCTGTGGGACGTGCTGGACAAACAAGTCTGATCCATGGAGGCCCCACCTTGAAACTTACAGGACTTAAAGGATCTGCTCTAACCTCTTGGTGCCAGATACCACAACACACCTTCACAGGTCTTGTGGAGTCCATGCCTCGACGAGTCAGAGCTGTTCTGGCAGCACATGGAGGACTTACATAATATTATGCGGGTGGCTGATCGGTGTATGTCTAATCTGTCCCCATTACTCTGCATACTCTGCACAACGTCTGCAAGGGTTGTATACGGCAGTATCTATCAAAGTGGGGGTCTGAAGGATCAGTGAAGCTGTTTTTTTATTTTGTACACTGGTAGAAATCACAACCTGCCATTATCACCAATTTTATTGAGGTCTTATAGTTATAAGCCTGTTTGTCTGGTCAGATTGATTAAATGGCTTTAGTTCAAACCTCAATAACTAATCACCAAGTGAGCCTATACGTGATATAGACTTGGACCTAATGTCTTCTGTTGGTGGAAAGTTCACAAATAAAAAGCTCCATGTCAAAATATTATCGTACACGTTAAATGACGAACAGTTGAATGAATGAATGAATGAATCAGTGAATCTGTGCTTGGAGAGCTCCTTGTATATGACGTATATTCTGCAGTGTGTAGGGCTGGTGGAGTTTCAGAGTATGCCTGGTTTGAGTACAGCAGTAATGTGTAGAACAACAGTGTGTACCTGGCAGGTGTGTTAAATGAGTGATTATTCCATCATTTTATAATAATAAAGTCATCAGAACTCTGGAGTAACACAAGTGGAACTATGGGAATTATGTTGTGATAAAAAATCCCAAAGAAATCAAAATAACTGAATATTTTGGCATCTTCAAAGTAGACACCAAAGTAGATACCAGGCTTTTGACTAGTAGTGTATATATTATATATATATATATATATATATATTATATATATATATATATATATATATATATATATATATATATATATATATATATATATATACACATACTGAAGAGTGTGTACCTGTTCAGTGCTGTGTAAGAGTGTGTACCTGTGTATGAGTGTGTACCTGACTGGTGTCCACAGGTGTGGGTGTAAAAGCAGCCTGGGACAGGCTGAGTGTTGGCCCCAGCAGGTCTCGGGTCACGCCTTGGTCATGTTTGTACTCTTGATTATGTTCCACTCTGAGCTTCTCTCGCGGTAACACAGCCTCGAAACACGGCGCGTAGCCCGTTGGAGGGAGGAACTTAAACTCTCCGTGACGACCGCCCAAAAGAAAGCGCACTCTACAGAGTAAGAAGAAGGAAACACACATCTTTATTTCAGACATACTTACAAAAAAAATAAAAAGAACCATCGAACTTACCTTATAATAAATAACAGACAATATAAAAACAACACCTTCTTCTAAACAATCTGTGGATGTCGTATCATTACCTTTTACATGAACAGTAATTGTCTATATATATATATATATAATCCCTAGATAGGTGACAGAGGCCGCTGCTTGTATTCTGAAGTATTCAACCTTATTTTGAGACGACAGAGATGAAATAAAACTTGTATTAAGAAAACCACGTGGGATTGGATGGATAAGGCTACGTGTTCAGCAAATGTGCTGATGTAAACAATTATTTAAAACTCTCCGTTCGACAGTTAATAACTTTAATGTTCATCCAATATCAGGGTTGCTGAATGAATTCTTTGCTGGACCTTTTCTGACCCGTCAGTGCTCTAGTTATGCAATAAATAATAAAGCAATTTCTCTGGCACTGCAGGGAACGCTGGGTAATTGCATTACGACAAACTGTGGAGTCATCCATGCCAAACTGTCCATCACTGAGGCACACTGGATTATGCCAGAGTGATATTTAAAGGAGGATACACAAAGGATGGATCATCACATGTAGCCTTAGATGTTTACTAAGCTGCAGAATATTTTTGTAACCCTTATAGCCGTTCAGCATGTTATTCCATCGTGTTTTTTTTTGCCTTATTACATTGTAATATGTTAGTTATTACACCAATATGCGTTATGTAGCCTTTCAGCCAGATAATACAGTATGCACTCACTTGACTCCAGCAGAGAAGCTGACGACAGGGAAGAAGAGGCTGTCTGTGTTGAAGTTCTCGAACATGCCCTGAACCGGCTGCCCGTTGATGCGGAACGAGATACTGGGAGCGCTGAGATCCAAACAGCAGCTCACCACATCATCGGCACAGAGCAGGTGCTGATTGGGGGAGCTGACCGTCCGAGCAACGCAGCCTGCACATCAGCAAACACACATCGACAATCCCAGTCACACTAAAGAAATACACCGGCATGACGGAAATGAAAAAGTAGCAAGCTGGTACAACTTTCCAGAGCATGAAAACAGACCAGACAGCTAGCTAACATTAGCTGTCACATAAAGCACCACAAACCACTCCTTTATGACTGAATTAGTAAACTGAACATATGGGTAAAATAATCATTAACTCTTTGTCCCTATATCGAAATAAATTGTGACTTTAGCACTCACCTGACCACAGGTGTAGACCATCAAAACCATAAGAATAAAGGTCGTCTCCGACTCCATTGCCCCCCCAGCCCTCGCCCCCTCCTGGGTAAGGCGAGTACCCGGGTGTAGATGCCCATCCTATCCTTAGATGAGTCGCCTCCGCTGTCACAAACGGCTCCACATGGTCCACAATCAGCTCATAATACCACTTCCTGTACTGCGCTGACCCTTCATTCACCCCCAGGAAGATGTTTGGCCTCATGCTGTGGGATTGAAAAAAATCCACTAGTGACTGCTGTGTATAAATGTTGGGTTGGAAAAATCTCTGGTGTACAAGGTTCCTACACAACCCGTTCTACAGAACGTAGAACGTATGTGCACACCTGGTGATATGTGGGCCTTCCCAAAATTTTTGCCACAAAGCTGGAAGAACAGCGTTGTACAAGATGTCTCTATACTGTAGCATTTCACTTCAGTGGAACTAAGAGGCCCAGACCTGTGACCAACTACTACACAGTTCCAATCGAAATGATTCAACCCCCACTGCAAATCAGATTTATTGTCAAAATTTACAGACTTTCAGCTGCTTGCAACGAACAAATCAAACAAAAGCAATTGAAATAGTTCAACACGACGAATTCTTCAAGTGGTTTCCCCAAATTCAGCCGAAAATGCAACTTATAAGGATTTCTCCAGTTTCAAAATTATTCAACCCCCTGAATAAAATCCCTCACAACAACAACACAAACATGCAATACAGGTGTTGTCTCAAGCACACCTGACACAACTAATCAAGGGCTTCATTAGTTAGACCAGGTGTGCTTGAGCTGGAACACATGAAACACCTGAACTGGCTAGGGGTAGAAAATAAATGAAATACCTGGAAGGGGCAGAAAAAGGAAGCTATCAACGGCTGCAACCAGATTTCTGAGAAGGCAAGTTGTGAAAAACCCTCGAGTGACTGCAAAAGACCTGCAGCAAGACTTGGTGGCAACAGGCACTTAGTTTTCAGAGCACTGTAAGGCTCGTACTAAACGCAGAAGGTTTCCATGCCAGAACTCCAAGATGTTCAGCGCTACTGACCCAAAAGCATGAGAAAAGTCGCTCAAAATCATATAAATAAGCCACAGAAGTTTTGGGATTCTGTTCTGTGGAGTGATGAAACAAAACTGGAACTTTTCGGCACGATGGATCAGCGGTACGTCTGGAGGAAGAAGAATGAAGAAAGAACACTCTGTCCACAGTCGAGCATGGTGGTGGTTCAGAGATGCTCTGGGGCTGCTTTGCATCCACTGGCACTGGAAACCTGCAGCGTGTGGAAGGCGAGATGGATTCATTGAAGTATCAGGAAATCCTAGGAGAAAACGTCATGCCATCTGTGAGGAAGCTGAAGCTTGGGCATCATTGGACCTTCCAACAGGACAATGATCCCAAGCATACCTCAAATTCCACCAAGGCTTGGTTGCAGAAGAATTCCTGGAAGATTCTACAGGGCCATCACAGTCACCTGACTTCAACCCCATAGAAAATCTCTGGTGGGATTTGAAGAAGGCAGTTGCAGCACGCAAACCCAAGAATATTACTGAACTGAAGGCCATTGCTCATGAGGAATGAGCTACGATTCTTCAGGAACGCTGCCAGAAGCTCTGCATATCATTTGCAGCAGGTCTTAACAGCAAAAGCGTGCTCTACTAAGTACTAAAGAAGCTTGCCATGAAGGGGTTGAATAATTTTGAAACTGGAGAAATCATTATAAGTTGCATTTTCAGTTGAATTTAGGGAAACCACTTGAAGAATTCGTCGTGTTGAACTATTTCAATTGCTTTTGTTTGATCTGTTCATCGCAAACAGCTGAAAGTCTGTAATTTTTGACAATAAACCTGATTTGCACTGGGGGTCGAATAATTTTGATTGCAACTGTATTAGGTGATGGGTTATTCTCAGTACAGCAACACACTGCAGTGCAATGATTATACTGATTATAAATTCATGTCGTAGATTGTCATCCTCTTTATAATAGGTTATAAGATTAACATAGTAACTCTGATACTTAATGTGTATTTCCAATTCACAAAGGACTCTTTGTTCACCTCTGTTTGACCTTAAAAAGATGAATTACCATAATGATGATGATGATGATGTGTGTGTGTGTGTAATGGTGCTCGTAAAAATGGATGTACCTGCTCACGTAGTTGACCATGCGTGTTTGCAGTAACAAGTCTCTCCCCGGGAGCAGATTATCACAGATGAGGTGTTGGTTGGAGCGAACTGCCACCCCATGACACACACAAAGAGAACACAGCACGTCCAGGACCTAAGAGAGAACATGTAGGATCAAAGTCTTACAAGCATTTAACACGCTTCTACACACATTAAGTTACCAGTGCATGCACACTAACTTAACACGTTATTCAGTTAAGCATTTAGAAGCGAATGTGTAACTGCAGGCGTGTTCACGATATGTTCATTTTCACTTTCTTCAAACTTGAGTGACTATCTATTTGTAATACAAGATATTTTTCATTGTCGACACAATCAGCAAAGGCAGCAGGTACTACATGCCCACAAACGGCCATCTTTTCCTAGATTAACCCCGGCCATGACTCCTGCATCCTTATCGAGTAATGGAAGCTCTTCGGATATTATTGTTCTGGCAAAATCTGCAGCAGTAGTCCGGATGAGGCAGAATCACTTAATCTGTTCTAAAGCATCGAAGAACCCATCACTCACAATGCTGAAGTCATCTGAAGCAGCTGGGATTTATGGGACTGCCATATAATTGATAGACAACATGGCTGGACATCAGTCTCAGACACACACAGTACGGCAGTGAATCTAAAGAAGAAATAATTACGATTAAAAAGAAGGAACATGTCTGCCTCAGACCTTGTGGTTGCGGCCGTGCTTGTCCAGCAGGGAGATGATGGATTTGATATGTCCCTCTTTGATGATGTTCAGGGCTTCAGGACTCTCCACCAGCACACAGTGCAACACCTCCAGGATCCCTGCAGCGCAAAGTTGACACTTTTTTATTTTAGCCCTTCCATGGACACAACTAAAGGCATAGTCCAGCAAAAATAAATAAATACATAAATGACAATTAAATGTACATAAGTGTTCCCCAAACTCAAATCTAATCCACCTGCATGGTGTCTGATGTATTCTTCTTCGGTTTTGTAATGGAGTTCAGGTCATTGAAGTCAATCTCACAAGTAATATTGTTCTATTTAAGTTTTTCTCTTAAATCAGTCCACACTTACATATGTAACTTGAGGAACAAAGAGGAACTATTTCATCATTTGCAAAAACGTTTCCATACAATTCCATCTTCGGGAATTGAGGTAAGGAGCAAATGTAAATATGAGCAAAGGAGGCTGTGAAAAATTGTCTTTATTTGGACTATGCCTTTATTTTACCTCACATTTACACCCCTGTGAAACAGGAAGTCACGGTTGAACAATTTCCTGTTCCTAGTCACCCAGCTGTATTAAGAAATGTTCAATATCAATGGGAAAATACTTCAAATATATTTTTCTCATATGAATCCATAAGGGTTCCAATAATTGTGCCACACACATAGCTAACAAAGATTATATATATATATATATATATATATATATATATATATATATATATATATATATATATATAATACCTTGTTTGATATCCATTAGAGCAGAGTATTTTTTTTTTTGTGTGTGAATTTTTGGAGCAAAAGATCAAAAGGTTAAACAATAAAGACACATTTTTGCTCATATTTACCAAGGGTGCCAATATTAGTGGAGGGCACTGTAGATATCACTCATTTAACACACCTGTCAGGTATACATTCTTGTTCTACATATAAATTCCAGGAAATGGACCAAAAAATGATAATAAAAGTTCATCTTTTCATAAGAGTGCTGACAGACCTCAAGCATTTACAAAAATCTGTCTTATTATTTCAAAGATGTGAAATGGAAGCTATTTTTCAAAGGAACCAGACCTGCCAACTCTGAAGATGAACAATATGGGGAGTTTGATGAGTTTTTCTCTTTTTTGGACTATTTCCAGCCAAAATTCTTTGATGGCATCCTGATGTTGACTACATACTATGTCCAATAGCAAGTATATTACCATGTCCAACATACATATACAGTACTGACGTCACGTCAGTGAACTCAAAACATTCTCCATTTACCTCGACAGAAAGCGAGGGCGCTACATCAGCACATATTTCAAGCAGGAAAATCAAGAAGAAATGAGAGAGTACTGATGTGATATGAGGTGTGTGTGTGTGTGTGGGGGGGGGGGTGTTCCAGGGTGTCCGTTAATATCAGAAAACACCTGTCATTCGTTCCAGATTCACATGGCAGCTGGCGGATTTCCATGACCTTTTGCAATTCAGCGAATTGGCTTTTTTTGCTCGGTAATCTTATTCGCGTTCGCTCTAACTGCTCCTTTAGGAACGTGGGCTGCTGCGGATAAAACGCCTCACATTCACGTCAAGGTGCGGAAGGACAGCTCAGAGCAGGAGAGCTATACACGGCACAATGAGAAATGATCCATGCATGGGCCTACATGGACTCACACATGCACATCGGTAAACTCCCTGGGAGTCTGTAACAGCATCCAAGCATATGAAAAGAGAAATATTTATTGCTCCTGAGGAAATTACCACATGATATGATTTAAGCTAGGCATACATTGCATGATTTGGTCATTTTTTAATTTTTCTTTCTTTTTTAAACAAGTCATGTTGTTTAACTAACGGAAACATTTTGACTCCAATGGGGCTGTCTCATAACCACGTTTTTGCTACATATTAAGGATATGCCCTTATTGTTTTAAATGCAAGTAATGTCATTTTCAAAATCCATAAGTGTCTATACCTGTGCATCACATATACTGTAGCTCGAACGCCAACATCACCAACACCAACTTGACTGCACTTATTATGTTCGCACAGTGTGAGCGTTTAAATTACAGGCGTTAGTATGTGATTAAATATGTAGACACCAAAAACAAGATTTACAAGACGACGTGTCTGCCAGGCTCTAAAGAAACGGCCTATTCCGTTCCTAAATGTTTAGGTTTTAATACACAGAACAACACACTCATAATAAGCATCAAGCATCAATTCAGCACCATGACCAACTCCGCTACAAGCACCAACAACTCCACATTTATCATCTGTAGGGGAATGCGTCATGCACAACTTTAGCTTAAAAACAATCCATTCGATACAATACTTACAGAAGAGAAAAAAAAAACAACAGATAAATATTAAGATGTTGGCTAATTCTTCATTCTTCCTTTCAATACAGTGATGTAACTAGGAATAAAATGATATATTATACACAGTGGACAACACCACACAATATTGGCACGCTTGGTAAATATGAGCAAAGAAGGATGTTTAAACATATTATCTTTTGTTAAAAAAAAAAATTCACAAAATGATGCTGGATGAACCTAAATGTTTTGTTTGCAATTGTTTGATAACCAGGAGAGCAAAGTATGTTTGTTAATTTTTTTTAACAAACGACCAACAGTTTAAACAATAAAGACAATTTTCACAGCTTTCTTTGCTCATATTTACCAAGAATGCCAATATTAGTAGAGGGCACTGTACAGGCTGCAAAACTATATATGTGTGTGTGTGTGTGTGTGTGTATATATATATATATATATATATATATATATATATATATATATATATATATATATATATATAAAGGCTGCAAAACTATATATTTGTGTGTGTGTGTGTGTGTGTGTATATATATATATATATATATATATATATATATATATATATATATATATATATATAAAGGCTGCAAAACTATATGTGTGTGTGTGTGTGTATATATATATATATATATATATATACACACACACATACATACATACATACATACATATATATATATATATATATATATATATATATATATATACACACACACACACACATATATAGCTTTGCAGCCTGTAGAAATTTTCTAAGCAAGCTAGTCAAATACATTAAACAGTGGTAACTGTACCTTAGCTAACTGCTAGCTATCATAACGGTTAAAATGTGGCGTTGTCCCTGTTTCTATGGAAAACCTGTCTCAGCAGAATCTCACAGGAGATCTAAATATCTACCGCAACAGTTCAGAGCACGCACTAAATCCCCACTATAAATCTGTGATAAGAGAAAGAGTTTTTTTTTCTTTTCATCTCTCTCCTGCATGGCCATCTCTGAGACACTCCAGCTTCATCTCAGCCCACGTTTATCTGCATGCAAGCAGATATTCATCAGCATTCATGTCTTTCACTCTGCGAGTCTGTGAGTCACTGAGAAACCTCCGGAGAGACAGATCAGTAGCTTCACTCGTTCGTCACAGAAATGTCTGGCCAAAAATGAAAAATATCAAATATGTCTTGGCCTGTTAACTAACATTGGATGGGTTTTCTCCTTATAAAGAACCAAATCTGAGAATGTAGTCGAATACCTTGAAAAACATTTAAATTATTTATTATAACAGACTTGTTATAATAATTTAGTTGTGCATGTAGCAGAGAGCCGTATCTTTGTATCTAACGTTTATGTATATTCTATATCTTCTGTGTTGACTGCTATATATATATATATATATATAGCTTTCTTTTGCTTGTATATTTGCTTTATTCTCCAGCTTATATAATTTTACATCAATTCTCTATGATGCTGTGGTTTTAATTAGTATATTTCCCAGTATAATATGGCACATTTGGAATTGTGTATACATAAAATATACATGCTCTAGAGCTGAAAATTTTGCACTGTTGTCAAATCAGGTCCATTTACGCGGACAGGTGTCTTTAGCGAGACAGCTCAGTGATGAAATACTATAATTAAAGCCACCACTTTAAGCCACTCTGTGTGTTCTTTTCCGCTTGGATGGTGGGTCATTTTTATTGCATACCTGATGAGGCCTCCAGTCTCTCTAGACGACTTATCAGCCAATCCAGCGAGCTGGAAAACTGTGCACAGTTCTTTCTGTTACCCCTGATCAGAGCGGCTGGAGAGAGAGAGAGAGAGAGAGAGAGAGAGAGAGATAGACAGAGAGAGAGAGAGAGAGAAAGTATTGAACGGACTACTCAAGTTCCTTACTCTTCAATACTTAATGAGCACTAATTGTTAGAAGGACACTGATTGATGATACTCCAGACCAGACGGCAGTCTTTGTCTGTGTTGCTTCTGAAATTTCACAGTCCATGGCATCTCGAAACTCGCTCTCCACTCCACACGACAAATGAAAAACAGTCCAACTTTCACCATATTTTACATAAGCAGCTCAAAACAAGAAACGTCTACACCTAGTTACAGTTCTTCAGCCATGACTGTTCACTCGCTGTTTAGGAAAGGCTTTCGTGAAGGGTCCGTTTGTACAGTGGTGACAAAGAGAACCCAATTATACACATAAGACAAAAATATTATACTCGGTCATTTATTTATTGAGGAAAATGATCCAATATTTCATATCTGTGAGAGGCAAAAGTATGTGAACCTCTAGAATCATCAGTTTAATTTGAAGATTGGGATGACAATCAGGTGTGTGTGTTTTGTTTAAAGAACAGGGCTCTATTTAAGTCTGAACACATGTTTGTGGAAGTGTATCATGGTACGAACAAAGGAGATTTCTGAGGAGATCAGAAAAAGAGCTGTTGATGCTGGAAAAGGTTACAAAACCATCTCTAAAGAGTTTGGACTCCACCAATCCACAATCAGACAGATTGTGTACAAACAGAAGAAATTCAAGACCATTGTTACCGTCCCCAGGAGTGGTCGACCGACAAAGATCACTCCGAGAGCAAGACGTGTAATAGTCCACAAGGTCACAAAATACTCTCTCTCTCACATTGGCTAATGTTTATGTTAATGTTCATAATGTTCATGAATGGTGTGCTTGGCAGGGTTACAAGGAGAAAGCCACTGCTCTCCAAAAAGAACACTGCTCCCCATCTGCAGTTTGCTAAAGATCACGTGGACGAGGCGGAAGGCTATTGGGAAAATGTTTTGTGGACGGATGAGACCAAAATAAAACTTTTTGGTTTAAATGAGAAGGGTTATGTTTGTAGAAAGGAAAACACTGCATTCCAGCATGAGAACCTTATCCTATCTGTGAAACATGGTGGTGGTAGTATCATGGTTTGGGCATGTTTTGCTGCTTTTGAGCCAGGACGACTTGCCATCGTTGACATCGGGATAATGAATTATGAAGTATACCAGTGAATTCTACAGGAACATCTCAGGACATCTGTCTGTGATCTGAATTTCAAGAGAAAGTGTGTCATGCAGCAAGACAACAAGCCTAAACACACAAATTGTTCTATCAAAGAACGGTTAAAGAAGAATAAAGTTAATGTTTTGGAATGGTCAAGTCAAAGGCCTGACCTTAATCCAATAGAAATGTTGTGGAAGGACCTGAAGCGAGCAGTTCATGTGAGGAAACCCACCAACATCCCAGAGTTGGAGCTGTTCAGTACTGAGGAACGGGCTAAAACTCCTCCAAGCCGATCTGCAGGACTGATCAACACTTACCGCAAACGTTTAGTTACAGTTATTGCTGCACAAGGGGGTCACACCAGATACTGAAAGCAAAGGTTCATATACTTTTACCACTCACAGATATGTAATATTGTAATATTAATAAATAAATGACCAAGTATAATATTTTGTCTCATTTGGTTCTCTATCTACTTTTAGGACTGAAAATGTTTCAGGTCCTATTTATGCAGAAATATAGAAAATTCTATAGGGTACACAAACTTTCAAACACCACTGTATCTGCAGTGGCACTGCATTGTCACTCGATTTGTCTGCCATATTTATTTCTTCTTTACCACAACATCGATTCAGCGGTGGCTCCGCCCTCTTCGGCTATGTGGAATGCAAAATCTGCCAGGCATTCACTTTATTTTTCAGTACTTCATTTTTCACTTCACGTATTAACACTGCATGATATACCTTTTATTTCAATTCGACATTGTACACCGTAATCTTATCGTTTGATACTTTTAGTTATAGTCAGGCAAGTTGAATGTGGTGGAGTAGACAGACAAAAGGACCCTTACCCAGGAGCTCATAAAGAGAGTTGAGGATGGATTTCCAGGCCTCTCCTGCCTCCCGTCCCGCCACGTCTGCGAAATGAGCAGCACTGCTATACACATGCAAGCGGTCGACACACTCCAGGACCAGGTTTATCATTCCCTATAGGACACACACACACACACGCACACACACACACACACACCACATTTTAGACTATTTATTAATACTTTTACTTTAATAAGCTTCTGCAAATCTGAATATAAAAAAAATCTATGTACAGTATTAGTGAGTCTTAGCACTGTGGTTGTGTTATTGGTCACCTGGAGCACAACCACAGAGAGAGAGAGAGAGAGAGAGAGAGAGAGAGAGAGAGATGGAGGTCATACAATACAAGTGGAAAATGGCCTTTTGTGTCAGGGGGCTTTTAACACTGATGACTGCTTGAAGCAAATAAGAGTGGAGAACTAAATGGAGGGGAACAAGAGCAACACAAGGGCAACTCGATCACACACACACACACACACACACACACACACTCACACACAGGTGTCTGTAAACAACCCATTATAATGGCACTGCACGTTCCACAGCAGCATAATTACACTGAACTGCCTGACCCTTTATTTTGATAATTGTAACACACACAAAAATAAAGGTCCAAGTCGTGCTTTCTTTTTATTAGATATCTTGTACTAGAAAAATGGCCAGAATGTGCGCAGGATTCACTGTGATTTTTTTTTACTGAATATGTTCTGCAGAAATAAACGTCCTGAGCGACGCTTTGTGCGTGAACTCTGACGTGCAACAAGCAACAGAAAACACAGACAAGATAAGAGTGTTTTGGAGGAGAGTTACACGACGGAGGTGTATAAATTCACAGGAGCTTGAAGATAAAAACTATGTGTGACCAATGTGTGAAAGCATCTCTACAATGTAAGACTTTCAAAATTGCAGGTTTTATTTAAATGCTTTTGAATACTAATGATCTTCTATACCTTTTAACAGACAGACCGAACGAAGATTAGCAGTACATTATGCGCTTGTATTGCATTAAACGACGAAGGTAAAAAATGTCTGCCACTTATAGCATAGAACACGAATTAATATTCAGTCACAGAACATCAGTGACTCCAGCAAATGCATGGGAAAATGGAGGGTTAATGGAAATAGAGCACTATTTGACCAGGGAAACATATCCTTGACACTGTTACAGACCTCCTCCTGAAAGAGGTTCTGTCGGTTCTTCAGCGCTCGAAGTCGATTCTGCTTGTCCTCATGTTCTAAATGCTCATCAGGAGGCTGGAAGTAGCCGATCAGATCCTGCAGACTCAGGATGACCGATTCGATTGGCAGATCGAGCATGGAGGTTTTTCCCTTCTTACTGAGGGTGTCCAAACCCCTGGAGGAGCAGAGAGAGAGAGAGGTGTACAAACTTCCATTACTGCATGATGCAGAGTTTTATCAACACAGACAGGGGTAGAATGGAGCATGCTTTGTTGCCAGATTGAACCGTTTTCTTTCCCAGTTCAGGAATTTTTCACTGACACGGGGATGGGAAAAATGTCCGGAGTCAGGAGTGCCTTCACTGTCCTGATTTTCTTTGTCATGAGCTCTCGTGAGCGTTTAAGCTGACTCTGGTGTTAGCTAGGTAGTATAGTTAGCTGCACAGGACTTAGCTGGAAATACATATATATCCATGAATGTGGTTTATCTGAAGCATTGCTTCGTCTGGTTCTTTGAATGATGAAAAGGCATATATTTGATGTGTATTTAATGTCTATTATTTAAAAAATGTAAAAACAGCCATTCAACCAACTTCTTATACAGATTGCGTTTACACAATTGTCCAGGAGCAACACTGTTAATTCCGTGCGCAACTCTATCCCCTTTGCCACTAATAAGTTTCCGTATTTCCCTACAAATCTTTATGACATATCCATCCATCCATCCATCCATTTTCTATACCGCTTATCCTACAGGGTCGCGAGGAACCTGGAGCCTATCCCAGGGAGCATCGGGCACAAGGCGGGGTACACCCTGGACAGGGTGCACAATCACATCTACATTCACACACCCATTTATACACTACGGACACTTTAGACACGCCAATCAGCCTACCATGCATGTCTTTGGACTGGGGTAGGAAACCGGAATACCCGGAGGAAACCCCCGCAGCACGGGGAGAACATGCAAACTCCGCACACACATGGCCATAGTGGGAATCGAACCCCCGACCCTGGAGGTGTGAGATGTGAACATGCGAACCACTAAGCCACCGTGCGCCCAGTTTTACTAAGTGTCTTATTGTAAAGTTCTATAGAAGCACAGCATGTTGTTTTTCGTTTACAGGAGAATTATGTGTCGGAGTGAAGGGGTGTTAGGAAGTGTCTATAAAACAACTGACAGGCGGCCCATGTAAACACAGACAAGCAGGCCGTCACAGCCCACACTTTTCCAAATGGCTTTTCTCAGCCTCATAATACACTGTCTTTACTCATGTTCTACATATTCTCTAGGTTATTTGTACGAGTTAGAAATTAAAGCGGAAAAGTTACGGTCGCACCTTTAAAGCTTCAGCAAAATATCTAGGATTTACAGAGATACCGAAACTCTGCGTCTATTTTTTTTCTTTTATAAATGTAAATAAATCGTGATGATAATAGTGTGTAAATGTGTACAGGTGTGCGTTACCTGATAAAGCGGTTGAACAGGAAGACTGTGCTACGGATGACTCTGGCAGTGCGGGACTCCTCGTGTTGAGAGCGTGAGAGGGTCAGACCATCATCCATGTGTCCCTCATGGTGCATTATAGCCTAATCACACAACAAATATCATGTGAGCTCGATACACACACACATAGTCACATATATACTAAATGTTTAGATTCTGTTATGCCGGTGGGTGGGTGGGGGGGGGGGTTTATTTATTTTGCTGCCATGGTTGAGGTCCACTTGTCCCCTCAGAGTGACGACTCACTACAAATCAATACTGCAGTTCTTCTGACTGACCGCCTTTATCATGTGATGAAGCATTTCTATCTTCATGGGAGTGGCCTCATCCAGAATGACACCGCCCCATCCACAGGACAAGGAATCACTGAATGGTTTGATGAAGATGAAAACGATGTAAGTTAGATCCTATGATCTTCACAGTCATTAGATCTCAACCCAACTGAACACCTATGGGAGATCCTGGAGCGACGTGCTCCACCACCAGTGTTCATTCTTCCAGTAGAGTTCCAGAAACTTGCAGAATCAATGCACACTGACGTTGTAATGTTGGCTCGTGTTGGCACAGCACCTCACTAAGCCAAGCAACTATCTTCTGAGTACAACAATGGGAATCAAGTCTAGTTCAGTGTTCGCCACAGTAAGATCTTATTTACAAGCCAGCTGTAGAGCCACTCACCTTCCTCTGGACTCCACCCATGCGTGCACACTTGGCGTCCACCGATTGGTAGGTGAGCCAGAGACCTGTGTCCACATGCTGTATGTAGCAAACGGAGTCGCCATATTTAATGTCGGGTACGCCCATGCCGTCCACCTCTTTCCTCGGGCCGAAATCGAGCTTCTCCTATGGTTTCAATGCAGAGAGGAGAGAGAAATCAATGGGGGGTCACATAAAAGGACACAAATACGCACAATTCTGTTTACTGCTCAGTTCTCAGGTTCTACCTGTCAATAGATTGCATACAATTTTATCACTGATCACCTCAAAACCCTACACGTAACCTACACCCTGCCATTTTTTTCTTCTGTTGTAAAGAAGAAAATATACCACAAAAATCACAGGTTTAATTAAATTGAGCTAAAGTGCGCACATATTACATACCGGTGTGCCGCCCAGTCATGCCATGAAGCTGAGCCTTGTGGAGATGAACTCAAACACACACCCCAGTGAGAGGTGACACTGAGGAGGACTCTCACACATTCGGAGCCTGACACCTCTTGCTCTCGCACACATGCTGTGTTTCACTCAATAACCTTTATTCGAACTCGTTTTCTCACTCCAGCTCTTCTCGCTCTCGATCCCATTCGCTCTCGCTGTTTTTCACGTATTCTTTTGCTGATTTTTTTTTTCCCTTCTCTTTCACTGAATCTCCTTCATTCATCAGCCGTGTCTCCTTGTGGGTCACTCATCATGACCCACCATGTGTTGGGTTTTGGCATGCTTTCCACTTAGCTTTTAGGGGTTGTTTTTTTTTTTTTTCCTCAAATGTCCCAAAATCAGTTTTAAGGAGAAATGTCAGTAATCTAGCTATGTAAGAACATCCTATGTGAGCCACGTAGCTAGAGAACAAGCCTACTAATATAACACCCTTATTCATTTGACGTAGTATAATACAGTATGTCCATACATACAGTATGTCCAAGATGTCCAAGTGTGTTGTTCTCATATATAGAGATGGAACTAAAATACCAAAACACAGGAACCTTAAGTAATCCAAACAACACCAATCCAAAGAGATTGTTTTAAAAAAAAAAAAAAAGTCGTTCTATTGACCCAGTACCATTTACAGGTCTGCCAATGATTCAGGTTTATCATGAATAGCTGCAGGACAGAAACCGCAAACCGCAAACCGCTCACTCACTGACAGTGAGTTCAATGAGACTCACCTTTGAGGAGCGGAAACAGAAGGCAGTGGATTTGACATCGGCCTTCTCCTTATCCATCAGCAGCAGGCCTTTATCATCCAGCAGGCTGAGGTACTTCCCTGTGGTCACATGACGTAAGCGGAACGGCTGACCCCATCGAGTGTGACTGCCACTCCAGCTGGAGAGAAAGCGATCAACAGCGTCAACATATGCCATCACCTTCATTCATCAATGTCATTCCCAAACAGCAGCTCCTTTCACCTGTGCTCCTCCACTAGAGCTGATAAAGAAGTTTATTCTTCGGTTAGCATATTCGATGCCAATTTTATAGCTACGCTGCACATCCAATTACTCAGAAGATAAACAAAAATACACACAGTTGTGGTCATACCTTTACATACGCCTTACTGGAAATTGCATTTTTTTTTTTTTATTAAGTCCTGCACTGAATGAACCAGTTTACATACCCTTGATTCTTAATACGGTGTGTCGTTACCTGGAGGATCATCGACTTTATGTGTTCATGTTTTGTGAGAGTTGTTCATGAGTCCCTTGTTTGTCCTGAGCAGTTAAACTGCCCACTGTTCTTCAGAAAAATCCTCCAGGTCCTGCACATTCTTTACTTTTCCAGCATCTTCTGCGTATTTGACCTCTTTCCTACAGCGAATATATGATGTTCAGATCCATCTTTTCACACTGAGGACGACTGAGGGACTCGTACACGACTATTACAAAAGGTGCAAACGTTCCCTGTTTTTTTTAAGAGGCAACACGATACACTAAGAGCCAGGGGGGTGTAAACTTTTGAACGGCATGATCGGTGTAAACTGTTATTATCTTGTTTAAAGATCTTATTTTTTTTCATTTAGTACTGCCTTTCAGAAGCTTAATAAGATATTTACATGTTTCCCAGAAGACAAAATAATAACAATTTACACCCATCATCAACGAAATGCAATTATTATGATCCCTCTTATTTTAATAAATGATTAACATTTTGCAGCTTCTGCAAGGCGTACAGTATGTAAACTTATGACCCAAACTGTACCACTGATGGATCTGTATATAAAGGAGGTCTGCTCTGTAAAGTAAAAGTGCAAGTACACTTGTATTGAAAGCTCTCGCTGCAGAATCTGACCTCAACCTCGAAATGCCTTTCTGATAAACCGCTAACTGTCATGAAACGGGCATGCGGGCGGATCCGAGTGCAGTAAAGGGCTGTTACTGTGAGGCAGACAGACAAAACGTGATCAAAAATGTAATCCACGAAACAGGCAAGGGTCAGGCGATGTGCAAACAGAGATAACCGGGCAAACCAAGAAAGCAAAAAACAAGATCAGGAGACGAGGAAACAAACACGGAAACAAACAACGGCTCTGTACTGCTCAGGTGGCGAAACACTGAAACAATAATGCATGAAGAACAAAGACACATGTTGGGATGGTTGAGGTAGGGTTAAATATACAGAATAATCAGAGGGTAAAAAGGAACAGGTGTGGATGATTATGATTATGATTATCTTCCGCAAAACAACTGAGCCCGAAAGTTCCCTCATGCTAAAAAGTGAAGAAATTTCTGCCTTAGCTATTTTTAGTAAATGCCCCCCCCCACACTGAGTATAATCAGACCTTTCACTGTGAATATGACTGTTTACTCTTTCCAGGGTGCAAATGTATCCACTGGGAAGCTTTGGATCCCTAGAGGGCCAAGAATGGCATGTCTGTGAGCAACACTATTAGATTAGATTCAGAGTAAGGACACCGTTCATGCCTCAAACTAGAATATCCTAAACACTATTCTGAATGTCAAGCATTTGTCATACTCCAGGGCAAACCATGAGCAGGATCAGAGGTCTAAATGCTACTGCAGGACTGTAATGACATTTAAAAACTGGACACGGGTAGGAATGTTGGTAACGTTTGGTTGGTAATGTTAAAATCTTGGGAGAGGTTAAGACCCCTGGTCATCAGGATTATATCAGGAAAGGGATTATACACACGACGGGAGAGTAAATTCATGCAAAATACACTTAAAACAGATGTGGATTTGATTGCGCAAATCATTCCAGGAGGTCTGAGATTGTTATTCAAGTGTACCGCATTTAACCTCGCACGGCATGACACACACGGCCCCATGAGTTCAAGGACACTCCGCACAAAATCATGGAGCAACCATCTTCTGTACAAAACACCTGGAAATGAGCACCAAAGCAGGGAGTAAGTCGACGCTACAGCAATCAGAAAGCATGCGGTTAAAATCTTATTGAGATCCAATCCGGATACAAGACGTGAGGATTGACCGGGTGTAACAGTCTGGAGACATCAACAGGTCAACCTCCAGGAGATAAAAACCAAAGTGTAGTGCTGCACTCACGCCACTCTGAGAGTTTCCAGCCTCCAGAGAGAACGAGCGTGGGTGGATACAGCTCCGCCCTCATAGTGCACCGTCCTGAAAGAGAGAGCGAGAGAGAGAGAGAGAAAAAAAAAGAGAGAGAATGAGATAATAAGGAATAATAATACACAGTGCACAGCATAATTTGTCCTACATCTGTGAATATCTTTTTGGGTCAAAGAGACCTGTCTATGACAAGCAAATGTCGGATATGTCTTGGGTAAGGGTTGTGTACATGTTATTTTTCACCTACTCTTATACACCTCAATAGACAAACGGCGATAAACAAAGACACACACACACACACACACACACACACACGAACACAGTATCTGAAATGGAGCTCTCCCCACAGTGTTTTCCAGTTACATAAACCCCAGAGTGAAAAAGGAGCTCATCTAGAGATGAGCTAAGAGAGTGGAGGAGAGTATGAGACTGGGCTCTGACTATAATAAATGTTCCCTTAATTCATCTGCATTTCCAGCATGACAATATTTCAAGGCCTGTTGGCATAAAAGCCACCAAAGTATATCTCCAAGGCCCAATTTAATGGAAAACAGCAAAGAGAGACCTGAGAGAAAATCGCCTTTAGAAAAAGATGTTCTTTCAGCCACTGTGGAAATGATCGCTGCGTGCTGGCTTTCACTGCTGCAGATATCCGACCGAAACAGCGGTCAGAACTGTACCTCGCGTGTGATCTCTATTGTCAATTCTCTCGCTCTAAATTAGCTCAAGATCGTCTTACAAGCTAATATCGTCAGTGAAAATAAATCCGGCCGACCAGACTATCAAAAACTGGGACGAGAGATTTTGGGTTATTTAATACCTAAAGACGGGGGTTCGCCAGTCCCACGTGTGGTCGCGGACCGAACTCACAGTCTCCTCTATTGTTTTATTCGTTTATTTTACAAACTGATATTACAAATATCGGAACCGGATTTCGTGTGTTAATATTTTGAGACGTTACTAGAAGTCACATTCAGACAAGCCACATTTTAATTAAGAGCATGCGTGCTATTTTAGTCTGTTCATTATCCTGATGCTGTACTAAAGTGTAGGAACTCATCAATAAATATAGACAAATTTCCCCATCCATCTACCTCCACGAAACAAACTAGCATTGTGTCTCAAATCGCATGTACGACACTATTCTAGATGGTAAATGGTCTGCACTTATATCGCGCTTTTTTAACCTTAGCGGTTCTATAAAGCGCTTTACACTGGTTCTCATTCACCCATTCACACACACACCAATGGTAGCAGAGCTGCCATGCAAGGCGCTAACTTGCCATCGGGAGCAACTTGGGGTTCAGTGTCTTTGCCCAAGGACACTTCGGCATGTGGAGTCATGTGGGCCGGGAATCGACCCACCAACCCTACGATTAGTGGACGACCCGCTCTACCACCTGATCGACCCGACTGAAAATTTTGTTTCGTGTACCAGCCTTCTAGATTTTCTGACGGGTAGTGGTAGTTCACTGGTTAAGACGTTGGATTACTGCTCGGAAGGTCGTGAGTTCAAATCCCAGGAGTGCTGAGCTGTCATCACTAGGCCCTTGAGCAAGGTCCTTAACCCTCGACTGCTCAGTTGTATAAATGAGATAAATGTAAGTCGCTCTGGATAAGGGCGTCTGCCAAATGCCATAAATGTAGGTTAGTAAATACTTTTGACCGTATGGTGAGAGTTTTAGATTTGAGACCCAGCTCATGACAACAATCACAACGACAGCGGAACGTTTTAAAGAGAAACAGAGCTGTGTGTTTAATATACAGTTGAAATTCGAAAACAGACGGGCAGGGATGTTTTGGCTCCGACGTGCCATCTAATAAATGTTGGGTTTAATCTTCCGGATGTACATAAGACAGGCAAGTGATGGTGTGAACAAGGTGAGAAACTGAATTTTGAATGCTATTTTCTTTCCTCTTCACGGCAGTGCAGAAGACCCCTAATGTGGGTTCATCCTGAACTGCCGTTAATCACCACATCCAAGCTGACGTCCCCAAAATGGCCTCTACGAACGATCCCCGAACGTCCATGTGTAGGGTCCCCTTGACATCCTACGGATGTCCAGCGTCCAGCGGCCATTCGAGACGCTTAGGGGACTTTCGCTGAAATGAACACATTCAGTAGTGTTATGATTTGATATCCTCTGACGTCTTCGGAACCGGACCAAACGGAGACCGGAGTGGACGTCCCCTGTTTGCTGGGATGGATCTCTAAACTATCGATTTCTGCTACTCTAGTCAGGTTTGGGGATGTAAATCATGAAAGTGTCAGTGCGTAGATGAAATTTTAATTTCCAATCTTCTGCCATGTCTTGACTAACATGTTTAGAACCTTTTAAAAAAAAATCCATTACATAGACTTTCTCGTAGAACTACTGTAAGTGCTATTAAAATTTCTCACTCACTTTCAGTAACCACTGACTCCCTGGGTGTAAGCTGCCTGATTTTATTTAAATGTTCCCAGCGTGCATTCAGAGCTTGGTAAAACCGTGCTCTCTTTTTATGCTCTCTGGGCATGGAATGAGTTGCAAAATACTATTAATTTAGAAACACTTCCTTCTTTGAATACCTTTAAAGGTCTTTTACAAAATTCATGACTTTTACATCATTCTTGACTTCAATAGTACGGCCTCTGTCTTTTCTCTTTTGCTATTTCTCCTGTGTTGCTTTTTTGTATTGAATATGCTTCGGTGTGTGAAATTGTTTCTTCTATGTGAAGCTATTTGTGCTGCCGTCTTGATCACGACTCCCAGGAAGAAGAGATCTTGTATCATAATGAGACATTCCTGGCTAAATAAAGGATAAATAAAATAAAAGAAAACATTTAAAACGTGGGAATACACCCTAGATGGGAAACCATGCACACACACACACACACACACACACATTCACAACTAGGGGCTATTTATCTTATACAATCCATTGACTGACATCTTTTTGGGAGTTGGGAGGAAGCCGGATGAACCTGGAATAAACTTAGGGAGAACATGTAGAACACCACGCATACAGTGAGCCGAAATAAATCTGTGATCGGGGACACGGAGAATCCGTACTCATAACACTACCCGTGTGTTTAAAGAAAAAGCAAGAAAAATGTACGAATTATTTAGGCAACATTATTAGCGGTTTATGATGACTGAGCAGAAATGATAAAAATGCTTCGAAGGAATCGGATGATTCGCGAATGTGGGCTTTCTAGAACGTATCACTGTACGCTTTTCACTAGACATATTCTCCATGTAAAAACCCCATGAACGCGAGCGCAGCTGATCTTCCTCTACAGTAATTAAAGTGGCTTTGCAATGGGCTAAAAGTAGCTGCTGTGGTAAGTGAAGAGAGCTATCGGGGTCAGTATTGTGTTTAGACACAGACAAGCGGCCCGCTGAGGATGTGTGGGGTTTTAATTATGAGAGCATCGAGGAGAGATCTGTGCAAGGAATCGAGATCAGCGCAGCAACCCATCCTGTCCACTGTAGGCCGGAGCTGTCTGAGATGAGCTAACGTGCTTCTGTTTGTGCTCTACTTAGTTGTTGGAGAATAAAAACTTTCGCAAGGTAGTTTTGACCCGGATTGTGTCTTGACCCGAATTGTCTCGCACACCTTAAAAACTCTCTTGCCCACGCTTGCACTCTTTCTCTCTCTGTTGAGTCACTGCCTCCAGTTGCCCACTATGCACTGTATTCCAGCACTATACTCGGTGTACTTGACTACCCTGGACCTGCATTTTTGCCTCAAACTGAGTCATACAAGAAAATGCAAATCAGTGAGGCGGAACATCAGAACATCCTGCACAACAGGAACAACAGCCCATTTTAAACCCCAAAATGTCTCGTCTAAACTTTTTGTGCTTAACGTACTCATTGGGTCAGCCACTTGTAAAATATCTGCAGTGGAAAAAAACAACAAGAAGTTAATTACTGCAAGAGTCTGGAAATCGTGCTGAATGATCTAATGGATGAAGGCTATGCTACAACGCCAGAGACAAAACAGCTGCTTTTTATAGATTGGAACGTTTCAATCCGATCACAAGTGGTCACTGGAGACGCATTCATAATGCCACTTGTCCGCTTGTAACCCGATCACCCAGGACACATGCTAATGCTAGGTGTGAACACAAGGTGTTACACTCTTATGTGGTGCACATACGTAATAACCAAGGCTGGGCGATATATATATATATCGATATAATATTGATATCGTGATAAATGATTACGTAATACAGTTTCCTGAGATATTTTTATTTCTTTTTAATAATGACAAATTAATTACTACTGAATGGATGCCGATGTTTTAAAGAAAAGTATCGTCAAACTGGCTTTAATGTTTATTTTTATTTATTTTACTACTGTTTTGCGGACAGTTTGTGAGCTAAATTATACAGCGTGATACGCGTCGTGTAACCTCAAGTATAACGATATGATATTCTTGTCATATCGCCCAGCCCTAGCAATAACTACGAAGTCATCAGGAATTCTGCCTAAGCCTAATAGGCTTAAATAAACAATACAAGCATTCCTTTGTTAAGCCTATTGATGACGATGTCTTGATGGTAATTATTATCATTATTCTTTTTTTTTTAACTTTACATACTGTAATAGTACTTAGAAGAGGAAAAAATATTAGCATCCATGTATCAATGATACATTGTTCAAAAATTCTACGAACGAAATAGGAGAGTAACAGCAGCGTATTATATCGCATCTTTCCGATATGTGCGTTTGGACGGATTTGATACTTCTACGAATCGAGCGATGTGTTCCACTGGCTGCATGATAAAGTGGGCGTTTCGTCATAAAATGCCGAACCATATTAAGGTACGTGAGGTGCAAGAAGCATTTAAACGTAATCAAGCCTACACGCCCTTTTCTGAACATGTCAAACTGAACAGCGTAGACAGCGTAGTCTCCTACAGCACTCAGTAGCGCAGGCATGAAAAGTAGTGTCTTCTTTATCTTGAATCAGGAAAGGCTACGGCAGTAAAAAAACACACACACACACACACACACACACACGCTTATTTCCCCTAACCATGCTGCTTTTCACAAGCTTATAGACTAACATACTAGCATATTAGTATACTGGCTTGACGGAAACAGCACTAGCTTCATTCAGCAGCAAGCTGGAGCTGGAAAGTTCCCTCAAACCTTTAAAGTCTGATGTACTTTGGCTTCTCAGTGAGTCGCGAGACTGAAAAACATCACAGAGTGTCAATTCCGCTGGATAAGTATACAGTACCACACAACACCGTTCCATTGTTCCATTATTAGGCTTCGATTATTGCACTTACATAGCGCATCACACGATCCAACCATTTAACCATTAAACCATTACTTTCTTTGTGTGTGTATATAGATCCGAGGTTACATTTCAGAAAAGTCCGTATAGTCAGCAGTCCCTCTTCCTGAGGAACTAGATACTCTGAGAAATGATTTACAACCTTTTTTTGAGTGAGGTTTTCTGCAGCGACCCAGGAACCTCTCTCAGGCAAAGCTCCGCAAAGGAACCCGGTGCACTGACCTGCGCTGTTCCTCGCCATGCTCTCCTGACGGAACGGTTAGACACTCGTCCATGTGACCGTGCAACAACCGCAAGACGTCTCCACCGATCAGGAAACCTGCAACACGGAGACGAAAGGGAACCGTGATTGGTCGAGTGTGTGCGCAAGCAGATTTGGTTTAGGCGAGGTCATGACATCTGGCTCTTTTCCCGTATTCTGTCTCACCCTGAGCGACCTCGCTCCCCGAGCAGATTGGTGCTACACTCCACAGAGTCTGCTGGAAGGCAGCATCTACGTGCAAACTGCCACTGCCGTAGGACAAGTGCTGTAGATATTTATATATATATAGAGAAAGAGAGAGAGAGAACGAGTGAGAGGGATATGGATGTGGGGAAAACCAGCAAACACTGAAACACACACACACAGTCTCTTCCAGTGACTCACCAGGTACCGCTCGGACGACACACTGACCAGGATGAGGTCATCACCTACGCGCACCTTTTCCCCTTCTGACCTTTGCTTGGAGGCGGGATGTATAGTCCACCAGCATGCTTCACCTACACACACACACACACACACACACACACATACGCATAAAACATGTCTGGCAGTACACGAACACCAAAACACACATAATTAGCAGCTTTAGAAGAGCACTACCTGTCGTGTCCTCTTGAAGTCCTACATCGAAGGCGAGTTTATCTGTCGATGAGCGTGAGGTGGACAAACAGCAGAGGTACTGGACAAAGACAGAAGAGTGTAAACTCATAGAAGAACAAAACAGCCACGCAAACCCAGCACGGTTTCTCCATCCGCCTGAACTCAATGCTGAAGCATGTCGGTTCCACCGCCATCAATACCAAACCATAAAGCAACAGTGTAGCCATAGATGAAATGTACGCAATTTCTCCTCGCTTCAAATGCCGTCGATTAACTAAGACATGTTTGGTGTTTGCTTCTTTAGTTTTAACTAGTAACTGACATCAGTGTAGCAGCTGAAATGATCACACATGCCGCCAAAACACATTTGGCTCAGTAACACCATTTCAATATTTTCATACTGTAAAACAACTCAATATGGCTGTATTTAAAAAAAAAAAAAAAAAAGAATGAACTCGAATCATCAGCTTTTATTTGACGATTTGATCTTCGAGCCTGCCCGAGTGTAACGCTTGCACTGAGGAAGAAAGTGACTCAGCTTCACTATGGCTGCTGCTACTCCTTTTAGCTCGAACCGATAACAGTGTGTCATGCAGTGTCAGAAATCACAAAAGCAAGTCGGTTTGAGATCCTGAACACCTCTGCAGAGTGTGACGTGAGTGTGTTATATTAACTACATCGACCTCTATACGTTCCAGAGCAATTTCCAGTCGATTTTACCTTCATAATGACTAATAGAAATAACCATAAGTAATCTAGACTATATGGCCAAAAGTTTGTGGACATCGAACCATCACACCCATATGTGCTTGCTGAACCTCCCATTCCAGATTTATTCCCCGTTCACTGGTATAATAAACTCCAATGTCCTGGGAATGATTTCCACTACAGTTTGGAGTGTTGCTGTGGGGATTTGTGTTCATCCAGACACAAGCGCATTAGTGAGGTCAGGTACTGATGTTGGGTGAAGGGGGCTGGTATGCAGTCGGTTTTCCAGTTCAGATTGCGGGACACTCGAGTTCTTCCGCTCCGACCTTGGCAAACCGTGTCTTCATGGAGCTGGCTTTGTGCACAGACGCACTGTCATGCTGGAACAGGTTCGGGCCTCTTAGTTCCAGTGAAGGGAAATCATAATGCTACAGCATACAGACAATTCTATACAACTGCGTGCTTTGAATTTCGTAGAGACAGTCTGGGGAAGAACCACATATAAGTGCGATGGTCAGGTGTCCACAAACCTTTGGCCACATGGTGTATATCCCATCCGAATTCACAAGGTAAAGATCCCTTTATATCCTGTGGAAGAAGAAGGAAAAGACACGCACACACACACACACACGCACACACAAACACACACACACACGCTCGACTCACCATTCCACTGTAGGAGTGCCTGAGTAACACAGCGTGGCCGTAAAGAAGAGTGCGGTGACCTCCACCCTGCGCTGTCTATAAGAATACACACACAAACACACACACACACAAACACGGATACACGATTAAGAACATACACACAATTTCAAAACAGCCGGCAGGTTTTGTGAAAAGCTTCCCGGACAGAGAAACGATGTTTACAGTACACGGACAGAGTGTATCGTCTGGGTGGAGGAACCAGCTGCAGGTGACAGTCATAACAGCAAGAAATTTAAAACAAGTCTCCGGCTTGTTTTTGTTTTTTTTTCAACCTAATGTTTATCCAACGCACCTGCAGCGTATGAGTGCGAACGAGCACTTCAGAGACGGCAGATAAACGTTTAAGTCGGAGCATTCCTTAAAACTAATCTGCAGATGTTTCCCACCCACCTGCTTAGCCAAACCACAAACTACAGATAACATCGCTATGTGTTCTCACACACACACACACACACACACACACACACACTGACACAATAAGGGACAACTGGGTATTGATTAAGACAATACTGAATATTGATTATTTGTCTTGTGGGTGATAACGACGGCAGCCCTGAAACACCTAATCAGATTAAATGAATTGAGTCCTCGATGTCAAAGCACTTCAAGGTCCGGTCTAAAGAAAAACTCCGTATGACGGAAACGAAACCCGATGTTGTCTTCTGCTGTTGTAGTCCGTCTACCCCATGTTTCAACATGTTGTGCATTCTGGGATGCTTTTCTGCTCACCTTGGGTTGTAAAGAGTGCTGATTTGAGTTACCCTAGCCGTCCTGTCATCTCAAACCATTCTCTGGCCTTTGTCCTCTGACCTCATTCTGGTTATTTCCATCCACAGAATTGCCGGTCAGTGAAAGTATTTTTGCAAGCTTTAGAAACTGTTTCGTGTGAAGATCCCATGAGATCGTCTGTTTCTGAAATATTCAAACCAGCCTGTCTGGCACCAACAACTGCGCCATAGTCAAAGTCACTGAGATCATTTTTTTCCCCTGATCCCGATGTTCGATGAGAATATTAACCGAAGCTCTTGGCTTGTATGATTTATGCACTGCACGACTGTTACATGATTGGCTGATTCAAGAATTCAACAGTGCCGTGGTGTCAAAGAAACTTAGAGAATGATATGAGTGCCATAAAATATGATATTAAACAGAGGCTTCAAATGGCAGCGGTTATTAACAGAAATAGAGATGACACACACACACACACACACACACACACACACACACAAGCTTACCTTCATCATGAATTTCTGCATGGCATGAGAAAAAAAGTATAAATATCGTTAATAATGAAAAATGCAACAAGATTGTGCTAAACAATCACCAAAGAGGAAATATGGCTTAAATAAATAAATAAATAAATAAATAAATAAATAAATAAATAAGCACGAGTTCATAGTTTTTTTTTTTCTCTTTACCCCCAGAAGCTCTTTGACAACATACAAAAATAAACAATAAATAATTTTGCCTTTAAAGAACTCATCTGGCCAAAGAAATCTGGCTGATTGACAATATTAGGAAAATTATAATATATAGTATAAATATTATTTCTTGCTTAAGTATACCTTTCCATTTTAAGAGCTGCATAAAACATATCGATCTACAGCTTTACTAATACTCCAGCCTTCACTGACCGTCTAATGAATATTGATTATCGTTTTTCGTAAATTGGTGTACTTCATGATCTGAGGCTCTCATGAGGCTTAACTGTGCATCGCTTCTACATCTGTACTATCCTGCAAAGAGACGGGTGTTATGGTATTGTCTTTAAAATTTAAAAAAAAAAAAGAGAGAATGCACATAAATCATGAGAAATCAGGACATTGTGGAAAATAAGTGCAAAACTATACAGTTGCGGGAGAATGGATTTCTCAGTAGGTACCAATCCTTCAAAAAGTGCTTTTTAAGCCCTGTCAAGGTAAAAAAAAAAAAAAAAAAAAACATGTCTAGCTTAATCATATTATACAGCTGGGTATCAAAATCTGTTAAATGTATGGACATGCCAAGGACACGCCCATATTCATCCCAGGCTGTCCAATCGGAGTCATTGTTGCTTCCATACACAGAATCAATAACATAACTGTCCATATATCGCTGCTTTCACACGCTTGTTGGATTCTTTATGTTCAAGTGTACCACTAATCTTAGCTAGTTTGGTAACTTCCTAACATTTCCCCTGTTATTAAGTCGTACATATTGCAAGCAGCATGAGATATGTAAGCTAATGAGCGCTAAAAGTAAGCAGTACTACCATGAAATCCTGAAATTGTCATTTCCCCCACTATACCGAAAGGGTAAAGACTAGTAACAAGTCAGAACTCGGCTATTAAAATCGCCTTAAGCTTCTGAAGCTTCCGCTAATAAGTCGAATTCGAAGAGACGTTCATATGACCTTAAAGACATGCCTTCTCTGGTCTGTGACCCTCAAACAGACCCTGATCAGGGTAGACAAGCAGACATGCAGCCATCTACAGAGCAAGTCAATAGAGTCGAGAAGTGATGCAGTGATGACGCAGCACAAAAGAGCAAGGGCAGAAGGCGATGGTGTTTTAAAGGACACTAAGCAACGTAATGCAACATAAAAGCATCAGCTGGAGTGATATGAGTAGAAGTTACAGTGGTGCTTGAAAGTTTGTGAACCCGTTAGAATTGTCTATATTTCTGCATAAATTTGACCTAAAACATCATCAGATTTTCACACAAGTCCTTAAAGTAGACAAAGAGAACCCAGTTAAACAAATAAGACAAAAATATTATACTCGGTCATTTATTTTTTTGAGGAAAATGATCCAATATTACATATCTGTGAGAGGCAAAAGTATGTGAACATCTAGAATTAGCAGTTTAATTTGAAGGTGAAATTACAGCCAGGTGATTTCAGTTAATGAGATGATGAATCAGGTGTGAGTGAGCGCCCCGTTTTATTTAAAGGACAGGGATCTATCTAGCTTCACAACACATGTTTGTGGAAGTGTATCATGGTACGAACAAAGGAGATTTCTGAGGAGATCAGAAAAAAAGCTGTTGATGCTCATCAGGCTGGAAAAGGTTACAAAACCATCTCCAAAGTGTTTGGACTCCACCAATCCACAATCAGACAGATTGTGTACAAATAGAAGAAATTCAAGACCATTGTTACCGTCCCCAGGTCGACCAACAAAGATCACTCCAAGAGCAAGACGTGTAATAGTCCACGAGGTCACAAAGGAACCCAGGGTAACTTCTGAGCAACTAAAGGCCTCAGTCATATTGGCTAATGTTAATGTTCACGAGTCCACCATCAGGAGAACACTGAACAGCAATGGTGTGCGTAGCAGGGTTACAAGGAGAAAGCCACTGCTCTCTAAAAAGAACACTGCTGCCCATCTACAGTTCAAAGATCATGTGGACGAGGCAGAAGACTATTGGAAAAATGTTTTATGGATGGATGAGGCCAAAATAGAACTTTTTGGTTTAAATGAGAAGGGTTATATTTGCAGAAAGGAAAACACTGCATTCCAGCATAAGAACCTTATCCCATCTGTGAAACATGGTGGTGGTAGTATCATGGTTTGGGCATGTTTTGCTACATCTGGGCCAGGACGACTTGCCAACGTTGATGGAACAATGAATTATGAAGTATACCATCGAATTCTACAGGAACATCTCAGGACATCTGTCTGTGATCTGAATCTCAAGGACCTGAAGCAAGCAGTTCATGTGAGGAAACCCACCAACATCTCAGAGTTGGAGCTGTTCTGTACTGAGGAACAGGCTAAAACTCCTCCAAGCCGATCTGCAGGACTGATCAACACTCACCGCAAACGTTTAGTTGCAGTTATTACTGCACAAGGGGGTCACACCAGATACCGAAAGCAAAGGTTCACATACTTTTGCCCCTCACAGATATGTAATATTTGATAATATTTCTCAATAAACAAGTGCCCTAGTACAATATTATTGTCTCGTTTGTTTAATCAGGTTCTCTTTATCGACTTTTAGAACTTGTGTGAAAATCTGATGATGTTTTAGGTCATATTTACGCAGAAATATAGACAATTCTAAAGGATACACGAACTATCAAGCACCACTGTATGGTCATTTTTTCCCCAGAATGCAGAAATGGTGCTAACGCATTTCCCACTGCTCTGATCAACTTTATTTAGTGACACTTCTTTTCAAAACTTGTAAGGCTCATGATGAACTCCTAAAAATGAGACATGTCTACGCTCCATGCTCTTTCACATTCAAGCCTCAATAAGACAGAGGTGAATGTGAGTTCTTTCAGGAGGAGATATTAATGTTCATTTTAACAATCACTCATCATTGTGTGCCTCATACACCTCCCGTTACTAAGCCACCTGCAGGTTCCTTCCAGATACGGCTTCCATACAACAAAACCTGTCAAGACCTCTCTCTGATTTATGATGAAATGTGTGGTTTCCTATATGTTCTGTAGCTAGCTCTGTCATCTGTCTAGATAGCGCACTAGCCTGGTGATACCACAGAAGCCATGTAGCCTTCAGGAAACTAAAGACAAGTGTAGGGCAATTTGAGCGCTGGGAAATATGGCTGTAAGAACATCTTCAGTAGTTTGCATGTTTAGCTGGCTAACATTAGCTCAGAAAGGCAATGCACCATCTAGCTGCTTTTACATGGATGCATTTCACTGCTTTTATATCCAAACGAACTTATCGAGACAGAGCAGTTGATAGTTAATAACCTTGCTCATCCCAACGCTTGAAGAATACGAACAACAGTATATAGTATGCCGTATATACTGATCAGTAAACGGGCTACAAGTACTCAAAAATAAACCAGGGTATGCTTCATGCGTGGTAGACATTTTGAGGAAGCAGCTCAGTAATAGGAGGAGTAGGAGGTGCACACTGATGTTTGGTTGAAGTACCAAAAGTAAGAAAATGGACGTGGATCCAGGGACATGTCCTACTTAAAGAAGTCACACTCACAAGCAGACTAATAATGACTAGCCTTTTGGCTCATTCCCGTTCAGTCCAGATCATGTAGCGGTATGATGTAGAATGTGTTGTGACTAAACACAAAAAGTAGATGATTTTATGGGATTTTTATCTTCAGACAATATTCTGGGTCAATTCTCACAAGACAAACTTTCATAGGAAGGAGCAATTTGCTTCACAGACTTTTGTTTTGCATGATGTATTGTACATACACAAGATCAGATAGCCAATGAGATGTTTTTGGTCAGCTTAGTGCACGGTATATGCAATTTCTTGGTCCTTGGGTGACACACCTCAGGCTGACACTGAACCTCGGTGTGTGAGAGGATGTTGCTGCTGTGTGTGTGTGTGTGTGTGGGGGGGGGGGGGGTATGTGTAGCTCATCTTTGACGCAGAATATTGCCTGAAAGATGACTGGCAGGTGAACAGGGTTGTCAGAGCTGGCTGATGCTCTGCGTGCATAAAAATGCAGACATACCCATTTTTCCACATCTACTTGCTGTGGAAATGAGGAGAGGTAAAACAAAGAAGAGGCAAAAAAATGTAAGAGGTCTTAATTCCACACTGCTCGGAACAATTCTTTTAGAGAAACAGAGAATGGGTTCGGTCAGCGAGAAGGCATGCTGAAGGGAGGGCTCAGAGATGCAGGGATGAGGTCGCATCCAGCTTCTGGACATTTTCTAAACAACAAAAAAATATAATAATAAAATAGATGAAATACTAACATACTTTTAGAAAGAAACGTGCTAAATTGGGGTTTTTGGGGTGTCCGTGAGGTGCTTCCCTCAAGGGTATGTCTTTTGTACCTTTAGGTAGGTAAACATACTGTAATTGTAAGAAGAGCATCATGAAGATACTTAAGTGCTTCCAACTTCAAGGACATCTGTTGTATTCTTTAGAGAGCAAAGATGTTTCGGTGAGAATCATGTTTCACGGTTAACAATTTTATTAATTAATGGGTTAACAATTTTATTTTATATTTTTATTTAATTTAGCAATTTCTTAACATTCTGGAAATACGCCATGAATAGAAAACTGAAATCCCAGTAACATTATTTTTTATTATTATTTTCAACTATTTAAATTATTTATTTATTTATTTTAGGATATTGACAATTGTTCAGCATTTTATTTTTTTTATCTTATTTATCAATATGAAACATTCATACGAACCGATATACAGGGATGAGTTTCTTTGTCTCATTAGCAGCTATTTTAAAAGTTTCTCTATTAATCTAAAAAATGCTGATCCCAACCTTGCTGGAATAAGATACCCAGATGCCATAGCCGCTGCTTGGCAACAACACAAATGACAGGGTCATTTAAAGCAAATAAATGAATAAATAAATAAATAAAAATCAATACACAGATGAGAAATAACTCTGCCCACCACCGTAATGAAAAACACTTTGATGAAGTCATGATATATATTCATCAAAGCAACACAGAATCGGGTAGGTTCTTAAAATAAGAGATAAAACAACTACTTTCCAAGCATGAGAGATGGTTCGAGTTTGCAGCAGATTCTCAGGCATACTAGTTGCTTTTGGATTAAAATGTGCTGCAGTGAAAATGAAGCATATGAACAGTGAAAAATCCAAAGCAGGTAAAGTTATTACTGTACTGACAACTCAGCGTGGCTCGTGTACCTAAAGATGTGTCACCAAAAAAAAACCCTTCACATATAACAGTAATCTATATAATAATATATCATCATAGCGTTCTGTAATGGTTGACGGTGATGGAGTTTCGGCGCACACACTTGGCGGAATATTAAATGTACAACCATTCTGCGTGTACCCCAACTGTAATCAATCAGCCAGGATGCTTGGGGTGAAGTGCTCGCTTCTTGATGTACCTAAAACATCTCAATCTAGGTTTGTGGTGGTCACAGTGACCACAGTGATTTGGTTTAAGAAAGAGTGCGACTCTATACACATGAAAAACACTTCACTGTGTGGCTATGTTGTAACATAAAGTTGGCAGCCATGTTGGCCAAACAGAGTCACATTTTTGAAGCACAATTTAAGCTGGTGTCCATTTAGGGCAATCTTTTTGTATTCAAAGTGAAAAAACAATGGACACAATCCCAAGAATCTTCATTCTGTTATTACTCAACCAGATTAACAATTAACCTGCTACAGATTTTTATTAATATTATTGAAATAAGTTGTTGATTAGATAGGTGTCGGTGATTGGATGATGATAAAATACTGGTTTTGGCTTGACAAACAATGCTCAAATTTCTTTTAAGGTCTCACTATGAAGGATGTAGTAAGGCATAGGGATCATCTCATAATGGACTGCATTCTTGTTATTCTGATCCCTAAGCTCCGCCTCCCAAAGCCTGAAATTGATGGAACGTTGGAGGAAAGTTAACAGAATTCGTAATGGGGTCAATCTTCAATGGCCACAGGACCACCAATGGCAAAACGTCTCCAAATGATCCCGGATCCGCTGTTAAACTGTACCGTGAGTACACGGCAAACATGCTGATGGTGTGCACAGCCAAAACACGTGATATTAGTTTTATGGAGATGGCGAGTTTGAATCCTGACATCCACGAGAGACAAATTGGCTGTGCCCTCAGGGAGGGAGGAGTGGCATACTCTCTCTTCTCTGTCAGTCACGGTGACACTAGCCATTCATGGGTGTCTATGAGCTCAAATATGAGGAAATGAGCAGATAACTCTTTCCTCCGAGTGTGTTATGCCACCCAGTAACATTGCAAGAGCAGCAGTTTGAATAGATGTGCTCGGCTGGCTTCGTGTGACTTGAAGGAAGCCTTCGCGCTCCCTGGCTGGTTGATGCCATGTGGTGGGGGAGACCTAACTGGAAGATGGGAATTGGCTGACTAAATTATGGAGACAATCTGGGAAAATAAAATAACAATAATAACAATAATAATAATAATAATAATAATAGGGGGGCACGGTGGCTTAGTTCGCCTCACACCTCCAGGGTCCGGGGTTCGAGTCCCGCCGGGGCCATGTGTGTGCGGAGTTTGCATGTTCTCCCCGTGCTGCGGGGGTTTCCTCCGGGTACTCCGGTTTCCTCCCCCAGTCCAAAGACATGCACGGTAGGCTGATTGGCATGTCGAAAGTGTCCGTAGTGTATGAATGTGTGTGTGAGTGCGTATGTGATTGTGCCCTGCGATGGACTGGCACCCTGTCCAGGGTGTACCCCGCCTTGTGCCCGATGCTCCCTGGGATAGGCTCCAGGTTCCCCGTGACCCTGAAAAGGAGTAAGCGGTAGAAGATGGATGGATGGATGGATAATAATAATAATAATACTAATAATAAATCTAACTGTAGTTCCAATGAGCTTTGGTGAAATTCACTGCATTTTGTGTGAGGCTCTGAGGAAAGCAAAAAGCTTTCTCAGTGAGGTAATATCCTCATACAGGTTTTCATACCACTGGTGTACTGATGACACTCAACTCATCCATCCTGAAACTAAATCCCAGCAAGACAGAAATAATGTATATACAGTACCTGGAGATACCTCCCCATTACAAGATCACATTGGAGAACTCCTGCCAGTGCACACAACCTTCTGCACAACAAACTTTCTCTTCTTTACATCTGGCCAGAGGGCAAACAGGTGCTTTGTCAGTAACTTGCCATATCAAGATTTGACTACCGCAGCTCGCTCTTGACAGGAGCATGTCACTGACCCAGAATGCAGCTGCTCAATTTGATGTTCCCTCCACATGTTTCCAGTAGCTGCCCACATCAGATCTAAATACTTGGCTACAAAATAAATTTTAAAAAAAGAGACCACCTCCTACCTACCTTTGAGCCTCGACATGTCTCAGCTTGCCATGAAGCACTTATGTAAGTCGTTCTAGATAAGTGCGTCTGCTAAACGCTGTACATGTAAATGCAAATGGAAATGTATGTTCTGCAGCTTGGAGCTAGCCTCTCCTCCTCTCTCTATCTCACTCACTCACTTACTCATTATTGATCCCTCATGTGTCAGCTCCAGAAACACTGCAGTAGCGACTAATGAATGAAAATATTTGCTGATTCCAGGTAGGTAATTGCTCACAGTGACTGGCAGTGAGATCTCATTACCAAGTCATCGTTTCATAAATGACTCCGCTTCACCTTTTAAGCCGAGAGTTTCCACTTTATCAGCTCCAGACAGCTCTGAATACGTGTATATCCACCGTCTCCCATGAAGAGCTGCTTTTGAGGAAGGTAATTGCTGAATTAATTATATGCAGATTTTTTTTTTTATTAACGCCATTATTGTTTCCTCTGAGTGGTGAGACAGGTGTCATTATGATATATGAGCGCTCTGATTTTTTCCTGCACTGTTTTACGCCTTAATAAACTGAAAACATTTATTTTCACACACTGCAAGCTAGCTCAGTGATTAAACAGAAATGCTTGATTTTCAATCATCCAGAAGGGGAAGAAACCAGTGCCATGTGGCAAACAGGCTTTTAACTGTGTACGCATTAAGCCAATGAGGCAGCTTAAAGATGGAGTTTTAAGGTCACACAGTTTATTTCTTTGCCAAACTCTTCAAAGATAACGCTAACCAAACACACAGAAACTTATTTCATTCTACAAACCGATATTTTGTGTGAGGTTGCGCAATGTTGACATTCCCAAAATAATGGCTATAATACCTACAGGCTGCAGCCAATCTCTATCAGCACGTCCTCACAGGACCGATCAGACCACCTCAGGTACGTTAATGGAGTCTTAACGGAGCCGAAGAGTAACGGTTATTTTAACAGATATGATAGCAGAAACTTTGATAGGGATAAAGCTCCTGAAATGATCCAGGTTTAATCTATTTTGAACAGCCTTATTCGTCGTATTTTATTTTCACTATCATAGCTTGCCAACTATTATATCTATATATATTTTTTATTTTTGGTTGCACGTAATTAAAGAATGCTGTTCACTGAGCTTTCATGTGCCTGTCTTTATACTCAAGAAAGCATATTATTTGTAGGAGACATGGAATAAGTATAATGTTATTATATATTATAGAGGTATTTATTTTTATATGTTTAATTTTATATTATATTTACACTCTGGTCATCAGAATTTTTAAAAAAAAAAATATTATTATTATTTATTTATTTATTTAATTATTTTATAAGCTTACTTGTAGATATCACAGAGTGATACATGACCGTATACTTCATAATAATAATCCTGAAAATAGATTACGATACAGTGCACTCCACTAATATTGATATCCTTCCTGGCAGATGCACTCAGGTTTTCATTTAATATCTGTTGATATTTGATAGAGTTCATGATGCAATGTATCCTAACAAAATGTCCAGCTCATCTGGCAGAAAAAACAGCCCCAAAACATTAAAGAGCCACCACCATATTTAACCGTGGGCATGAGGTACTTTTGCATATGGCTACCTCTCTGTGTACCAAAACCACCTCTGGTGTTTATTACCAAAAAGCTCTATTTTGGTTTCATCTGGTCATTTGATCATGATCATCTATGGTCATTTGACCATAGACCCCGATCCCATTTGAAGTTCCAGTAGTGTCTGGCAAACTGAAGACGCTCGAGATGTTTTTGGATGAGAGTAGAGGCTTTTTTCTTGAAACCCTTCCAAACAACTTGTGGTGATGTAGGTGACTTTTTTTTTTATATATCAATATGTGGAGCATTACATACAAGTTCATTTTGTCTTGAACCTCTCACTCTCTGGTATGATTATTAGTAGTGGTCGACAGCATGGTAACTGTAAATATTTAACCACAAAGAGGAACACATAGTTTTGGACGGCTACCGTTAAATACATCACTAAACCTCCTACACATTAGGAGGACATGAAGCGTTTCAAATTTGCATATTAATGCATATTCATGGTGAGTGCATTTTTATGAGGGTATAGATGTAGAGATTCTTAAACCCCAGCCCATGGTTTCTTGGGCATTAGAGTGCATTCTGAACAATTTACTATTCTATATAGATTATTTTAATAGTTTAAAAGTTCTTTACGCTCCACCTTTGTTGAATTTTTGATGCCTTTTAATTCGGCCGAATTGAGGAGATGTGGAACAGGAAAGGAGTGCATGAGGTACTTACTACTGCATGAAGAGAGCGAGGGAGACAGTAAGAGTGAGGTTTGTGTGAGTGTAAGTCTGTGTGGGTGGGTGTTTTGGCGCAGTCCTCACAATTCTCTTGGACTCTGTGAAATTACGCTCGCTGTGGTGTCTCTGTTTCCTCTAATTCACATCATTCACCCAGCTCGAGTGCAGAAGAAAGGAGGGGAGAGGGGCGGAGATGAGAGGGGAGCATGGGGAAAGGAAAGGAGAGGAGAGGAAATGAGAGGATGGGGAGAGGAGAGGAGCGGAGAGGAGAGGATGGGATGAGGAGCGGAGAGGAGAGGATGGGGAGAGGAGCGGATGAGAATAGGAGAGGAGGGGAGAGGAGCGGATGAGAATAGGAGAGGAGGGGAGAAGAGCATTGGGAAAGGAGAGGAGAGGAAATGAGAGGATGGGGAGAGGAGAGGAGAAGGGAGGAGGGGATGGGGAGATGAGAGGAGAAGGGAGGAGGGGATGGGGAGATGAGAGGAGAGGAGAAGGGAGGAGAGGAGCGGAGAGGAGAGGAGAAGGGAGGAGGGGATGGGGAGAGGAGAGGAGAGGAGAAGGGAGGAGGGGATGGCGAGAGGAGAGGAGAAGGCAGGAGGGGATGGGGAGATGAGAGGAGAAGGGAGGAGGGGATGGGGAGATGAGAGGAGAGGAGAAGGGAGGAGGGGATGGGGAGAGGAGAGGAGAAGGGAGGAGGGGATGGGGAGATGAGAGGAGAAGGGAGGAGGGGATGGGGAGATGAGAGGAGAGGAGAAGGGAGGAGGGGATGGGGAGAGGAGAGGAGAAGGGAGGAGGGGATGGGGAGAGGAGAGGAGAAGGGAGGAGGGGATGGGGAGAAGAGAGGAGAAGGGAGGAGGGGATGGGGAGATGAGAGGAGAGGAGAAGGGAGGAGGGGATGGGGAGAGGAGAGGAGAAGGGAGGAGGGGATGGGGAGAGGAGAGGAGAAGGGAGGAGGGGATGGGGAGAGGAGAGGAGAAGGGAGGAGGGGATGGGGAGATGAGAGGAGAGGAGAAGGGAGGAGAGGAGCGGAGAGGAGAGGAGAAGGGAGGAGGGGATGGGGAGATGAGAGGAGAGGAGAAGGGAGGAGAGGAGCGGAGAGGAGAGGAGAAGGGAGGAGGGGATGGGGAGAGGAGAGGAGAAGGGAGGAGGGGATGGGGAGAGGAGAGGAGAAGGGAGGAGGGGATGGGGAGATGAGAGGAGAAGGGAGGAGGGGATGGGGAGATGAGAGGAGAGGAGAAGGGAGGAGGGGATGGGGAGAGGAGAGGAGAAGGGAGGAGGGGATGGGGAGATGAGAGGAGAGGAGAAGGGAGGAGGGGATGGGGAGAGGAGAGGAGAAGGGAGGAGGGGATGGGGAGAGGAGAGGAGAAGGGAGGAGGGGATGGGGAGAGGAGAGGAGAAGGGAGGAGGGGATGGGGAGATGAGAGGAGAGGAGAAGGGAGGAGGGGATGGGGAGATGAGAGGAGAGGAGAAGGGAGGAGGGGATGGGGAGATGAGAGGAGAAGGGAGGAGGGGATGGGGAGAGGAGAGGAGAAGGGAGGAGGGGATGGGGAGAGGAGAGGAGAAGGGAGGAGGGGATGGGGAGAGGAGAGGAGAAGGGAGGAGGGGATGGGGAGATGAGAGGAGAAGGGAGGAGGGGATGGGGAGATGAGAGGAGAGGAGAAGGGAGGAGGGGATGGGGAGAGGAGAGGAGAAGGGAGGAGGGGATGGGGAGAGGAGAGGAGAAGGGAGGAGGGGATGGGGAGAGGAGAGGAGAAGGGAGGAGGGGATGGGGAGAAGAGAGGAGAAGGGAGGAGGGGATGGGGAGAAGAGAGGAGAAGGGAGGAGGGGATGGGGAGAAGAGAGGAGAAGGGAGGAGGGGATGGGGAGATGAGAGGAGAGGAGAAGGGAGGAGGGGATGGGGAGATGAGAGGAGAAGGGAGGAGGGGATGGGGAGATGAGAGGAGAGGAGAAGTGAGGAAGGGATGGGGAGAGGAGAGGAGAAGGGAGGAGGGGATGGGGAGATGAGAGGAGAGGAGAAGTGAGGAAGGGATGGGGAGAGGAGAGGAGAAGGGAGGAGGGGATGGGGAGATGAGAGGAGAGGAGAAGTGAGGAAGGGATGGGAAGAGGAGAGGAGAAGGGAGGAGGGGATGGGGAGATGAGAGGAGAGGAGAAGGGAGGAGGGGATGGGGAGAAGAGAGGAGAAGGGAGGAGGGGATGGGGAGATGAGAGGAGAGGAGAAGGGAGGAGGGGATGGGGAGATGAGAGGAGAGGAGAGGGGTTGACAGGAGAGGAGATCCCCCTCCTCTCTTCACTGTGGTAGGTTAGATTCAAATATCAAATCAACAACTACTTGAGTTATTAGAATACACAGAGCAAAGCGGAGTGTGTGTGTGTGTGTGTGTGTGTGTGTGTGTGTGTGTGTGTGAGTGTCGGTGAGACTGAACTACCTGCACTAGCAGCAGTGTGGGGGAACAGAGTATAGTGTACACTTCTAATTCACACACACTCTACAGCAGGAAATCATTCAACTGGGATACACCTCATTACTGCCACTTAAAGCCCACTGATAATCACCTCTCTGTCTGTCTACATCTAAAATGAAATAAGAGGTGAACAGACAGCTAATTAAAAACAAACAAACAAAAAAAACTTCTAATATACAACCCAATTCCGAAAAAGTTGGGACGGTAGGGAAGATGCTAATAAAAACAAAGTGGAGTGATTTGTAAATGTACTTTGACTTGTATTTAAACAAACAAAAAAACGATATAAAGACAAAGTATTTGAAGTTTTACCTAATCAACTGCATAGTTTTTTGAAGACAAACATTTATTTGGAGATTGACGCATGCAACACGTTCCAAAAAAGTTGGGACAGGGGCAATTTAGAACTAATAGCGATAAGACAAATTGAAATAAGAAGGTGATGGGAAACGGGTGAGGTGATCGTCTAATCATAGTATATATGGAGCCTCCAAAAAAGGCCGAGTCTTTCAAGAGCAAGGATGGGTCGAGGCTCGCCGATCTGCCAACAGATGCGTCAGTGAAAAATCCGACACTTTGATAACAACATTCCCCAAAGACAAATCGGTAGGATTTTTGGCGTTTCACCTTCTACAGTGCACAATATAATGAAAAGATTCAAGGAATCTGGTCAAATCTCGCTGCATAAAGGGCAAGGCCGAAAACCACTTCTGAATGCGTGAGTCTGTAATGGATATCCTGACATGGGATCGGGAATACTTTGGTAAACCTTTGTCAGTCAACACCATTCGCCGCTGCATCCATAGATGCAAGTTAAGGCTTTATTATGCAAAGCAGAAGCCATACATCAACACTGTCCAGAAGCTCCGCCCACTTCTCTGGGCTCGGTATCATCTGAGATGGACAGTAGCACAGTGGAATCGTGTCTTGTGGTTCAACGAGTCAACATTTAAAATATTTTTTGGACGAAACAACCGTCGTGTTCTCCGGGCCAAAGAGGAAAAGGACCGTCCGAGCTGTTATCAGCGTCAGGTCCAAAAACCAGCATCTGTCATGGTATAGGGGTGTCTCAGAGCCCATGGCGTGGGTAACTCGCATATCTGTGAGGGCAGCATTAATGCAGAAACATATGTACACATTTTGGAGCAACACATGCTGCCATCCAGAGCAGGACAACGCCAAACCACATTCTGCCCGGATTACAAGCGCATGGTTGCGTAAGCAGAGAGTGCGGGTGCGAGCATGGCCTGCTGCAGTCCTGACCTGTCTCCCGTTGAGAATGTGTGGTGCATTATGAAGCGCAAAATAAGGCGACGAAGGTCCCGTACAGTTGTGCAGGTGAAGAAATGCATAATGGATGAATGGGGGGAAATTCCGCTTACTAAATTAACCAACTGGTGTCTTCACTCAGCGTCCAAACGCTTAATAAGTGTTATTTAAAAAAAAGCTGATGTTACACAGTGGTAAACAGTCGACTGTCCCAACTTTTTTTGGAGTGTGTTGCAGTCACCAGATTTGAAATGAGTGTATATTTTCAAAGACGAATTAAATTCACAAAATAAAACATCTAATAATGTGTTGTGAATATAGTACAGGGAATGAACTGAATTTTCAATTCACTCTTTTTCTTAGTTTTTCTGCATTTTCCATACTGTCCCAACTTTTTGCCCCTCCTCTCTCCCTCACTTTCTACTCTTTCTTTCTATCTGCTTTCACAATATTCCTTTCTTTATTCTTTATTTGTTTGTTTTTCCCCTCTGCCTTTCTTCCTGTATTTTTAACCTTTCATTTCTTTTCCATTATGCTTTCTGTGCATTGTCTTTTCTTGTTCATCCTGCACTACAGAAAATAAATCAATAAATAAAAATAAAAGATTACAGCCGAGCCCGTGTGAAAGACCCGGGTGTGTATTTGCACACCTGATCGAAATATTAGTGAATTCACATCAGGTCAAAATGAAACACCAGCACATTTTGCTTTCTGGGGGAAGCAAAATCAGGTCACTCTCCTAGTGTGCCAGGAGACATCACGGTGACTGAAGAGCAGAAGAAGAAAAGACGTGACCCCAGGATCCGTGCTTTTTTGTGTGGGATCGCTGCTTTACCGTAATTACAAAATCAGGAATTCCACTCTGTGCCGTTTATCCACGCATCATATTTAACATCATTCATTTCGTCCTTTTAGGACAGAAAGCTACATTCTTCAAGCAGTTCACAGCGAGGCAGTTATTAGGAAATAATGTTTGAAAGAGCATTATCACTGAACTAAATCCTGACATTTCGGTCCCTCTGGGATGAATGCGAAAATCAACCAGACTTCACAATATTTGGAGGAAATGAACATTTTTCAAAATGACTGCGGATTTTCCGCAGATTTGGCCCGATTTGGCATTCAAAGCCCCTCCAGAGCCCTCTTCGATTCACGCGCATCGAACATGAGTACAGCTAAAAGGTCTCGTTTAGCAACAAACATCACTCTGAAAGAGCGTGCGAAACAATTTCGTTCGAAGGCGATTTTGCCAATTCGAGTATTTTTCTGCAAAAAAAAAAAGCAACACTGGATCGCAAATCCAATTTGGACGAACATTTTACTACTTCGAAAAACTTCTTGTTACTGTGGTTACCTTTTTCCGATATTTTGTCATTTATATTTTATGAACTGTACCACGTATAGAGTTAGTAATCTTAGTTAGTAATAGTAATAGTTAGTAATCTTAGTAATCTACAGTAATTTTTCCAACACTGATGCGATTTGCTTAAAAACTCTAATACACATCTATTCCTTACTCATTTAAATACGTGTTTAATAAACACTTTGTTATCAGTGAATGTGGATTAAAACAAAACAAAATATGACTTTTGTCTAAACAGCGCATCCTGGGTGATAAATATGTCTAGAAGAGAAGGTATAACATTACCCAGCAGAGCCAGGGACGGTTAGCACGTCGGTTGTCACTTACCCCCTCGGCCTTCTCCTCTGTGTTGGCCAGCATCTCCTGTAGAGCACGCACGGATAGCGACTGCTCCAGCACGAAAGTGCATATCGACAGGTCTGGAGGAACGTTCTGGAAACAGAGAGACGCTTCCGATTAACTCGGTCAGTTCAGTCGGTCGTCAGTTTCTTCACGGAGCTGAAATAATCATGACGTTATTGAAGCATGGCCCGGGGATCGCTTTAAACACTCGTTCAGTCAGTCCATGTGTCATCCATCCATCCGTTTTCTGTACTGCTTATCCTTCAGGGTCGCAGGGAACCTGGAGCCTATCCCAGGAGGTCCTTGTGTCATCTTGATTTTAAATAAAATAAATACTAGGCATGGGATGATACACTAAAGCCACGATGCGAGACATACCCTGATACAGGTTGATTCTTTACACGTATTTACAGGTTGATATTGACACGAATAAAATATTCAAGTTATCACATTTTATTTTGTAATGACAACAAATCGAACCACTGCAATATCAATGTATTGCATTGTCAGAAAAGTAGATCAGGATTTATAATATAAGGTGTACATTTCCTCGATTATAAACATGTTCATTTAATCTTTTTCAGTGTCACGCATTTCATCGCAACGTTATTAATACAGAAAGATTGTTTTACAGTATATTGTGCCTAAAAAGCGCACCTATTATGGTTTTGAAACGTGCCTAATTTTGTTTTAAAGGTCTCATGCAGTAGATTTACACGCATCCGAGATCAAAAAACACTTTAACGTGCTCATAATTTAAACTGCAGCGTTACCTGTTTTCCCCGGTGTCACAAACGACTCGTTGGATGATCCGTTCTAATGGATTCGTTCTAAACTCCTCCTTTCAGAGAGCATACTCTGCTCGGATTGGTCAGATGTCCTAGTCTGTTGTGATTGGTTTATCCAATTTATTTATTGGTTTATAAGATTCTGGTCTATGTATGGCGCTCGGTGGGCGGGCCCAACGATGCGATGATGTAAAAGTAGGTGTCACAAGATGTCTTGCTGTCAGATCAGTCATAGGGAAATGTATTTGCCCGTGTGATGTCACAGATCTTACCACATCCAAAAGAGCCATTTTTGGACCTTGGATAAATAAATGCTCTTTTTATTTATACTAAGGAGGACGTGTTAAGCTATGAAACTAAATTAAACCTCATTATATGTCAAAAGATCAAGGAAAATTTCATTTCTCATGTCATGACCCCATTAATATAGAGTTCAGCGGGGTTGAAGTCAGGGCTCTGTGCAGGCCACTCCAGTTCTTCCACTCCAAACGTGGAAAACCATGGTTTGGGCCTCTTAGTTCCAGTGAAGGGAAATTGTGGCTCCAACTTTGTGGCAACAGTTTGGGGAAGAACCACATATAGGGCTTATGGTTAGGCATCCACATACTTTTGGCCGTATAGTATATATATTCAAATAGAGCCAAAAAATATGCATATACAAATTTTTATCTAGTGTGTGCACAGTGTATTCTGCGCATGCTGGCATGGGATATTGCTTCCTATTTCGGACGCCACACCATGACGGCATGAAGTACCATCAGTACGTATATCAGACCACGGCGCAAGTGTTCTCTCTATATATAATCTAACTCTATGTGAAAAACACATCAATAAAGGTTTGGGGGTTTTTTTTACATGCAATAAAGCTTAAAGCTTGAATGTAGCTAAATATTAGACAGATGAAGCAGGGGTGGATAAATCATACTATTAGCAAGCCCACTGGGCTTCAATGTTCTGTCCAGTCCCGTGGTTTAGTTGCTTGGAAACCTAACTGACTAGACGTTTAAAAAAAAAAAAATGTGGTAGGTAACATACGGTAGTGTAATAACATACTGTATGGTGAGCTAGTTAGCTAGTTACAGACTAGTTAATAAAGACTGAGAAATAACTAGTGAGAAGGACAAGATTAGACATGGTAAGACAATTAGGAAACGTAAGATTAATATCAAGGTAAGATGAACGAGACATGAGGGGAAGTAGGTACCTTTGAATTAGAGGTGGACTCCAGGAAGCAGAGTCGGTTCCCGAAGCCCTCAGCAGCCAGACAGAGCTTCTGCTGCTCCTTGTGTAGTGTAGCAGAACACTGTAACACCACCTCATCATCCTAAAAACAAACACACACACACACACACACACACACACACACACACAATTATCACTGTCAGACATATAATTGTAAAGGTTAAACAGTGACATTTTACTCCTCGTCTTTCTCAAGGCTCGTCTTGCCTGTATCAACGTCAGCGTTAAAGCAAAACGAATAAAAGGTTTGCTTTGTCCTCCTCAGATGAAGTCGGTTTAATTCATTTGATCTAAAGTTTGCTTCTTAAGTTTTGTACTGGTGCCATTAAGTTAACGTTGATAACAGATAACGGGAGCTTACAGTCTCCAGTTTAACAGTATGTCTAAACCATTGTTCGAGTGGCTCTGTATCTAAAAATGATATCATAATAGACTTTATTGTTTAGATATTGTATTTTAATACATTTTTACGTTTAAAAAAAAATGAACAACTGAATTTATGCGAAATTTTAAGTGAACAAATATGTAAACGTTTTTCAGATTTCGTTCCCACCTTTTCGGTCACGGTTTTCACAAATATATATATATATATATATATATATATATATATATATATATATATATATATATATATATTTTATTATTTAAAAAAAAATGATAAAAGATTCATTTTGGTAGACGTGTATAAATCAGTGAACAATTTATCTTTTTTTACGCAACACTAAAGCCAATTTCTGCCTTCGAGAATCCTCTGATATATTTCTGTCACAAACAGTTTAGTGATAAGTCACGTCAAATCATTTGTAGTTTTGGAAACCTATACATTTCATTTTTTTTATCCAAAATATTTTTATTTTATTTTATCTCAATCACTGTATAATTTTTTTTTCCTCGATACATGATACAAAACCCATGTATTCACAAAAAAAGTAATGTACTACACTGCGAAATGCCTGACGGATCTCACACCAATGGATATAATCTCACATGAGCGTAATTTCATTCCAAACACAGTCTGGTGTCCAAACACACGACATTCCAATTCAAACATTCAATTTCTATTTTAGTTTCTAGGCGGTTCTTCAGTCCTTCAACAACACAAACATGGAGTAAATACACATGAAAAGGAATTTAATAAAAAAGGTTTAATAAACGCTTACACACAAAAAAAACGGATCTGCAATGTTTAATGACAACACAATAAACCGCACCAACAAAATAATAAGAGAATCTATTAAAATATTAACCGGCGGCACACACACACACACACGCACACAACTGTGCGTCCAGCTGTTCATTGTTTAAGGCAAACTTATTTACTGTCAAAATGCAAAGCAGATTATTATTTAGGCCTATCTAAAAGAAAACACACACACACACACACACACACACACACGCACACGCACACAATATTAACCTTGCACTAAAGGCACTGGTATCTTGTGTTTGGATATTCAGACCATGTTATATGTTCTCAACCTTGGGGTTGCTGTGGATGTGAATGAGGTCGCAGGAGATTTTAACTGGATCGATTTACTGAATTTTAATAACATTACATTCCTGTTACACCAGACACAGACAGCATGGAGTCATTTAAAATAAAAAAGAATCCAATTTTTGCACAGCATGGTCATGTTTTCTAGCAAGAATCTTCTGCGGTGTATGCCGTTAATCTAAAACAGCTCATGGGAGACCTTTCAGCGTACACGCTATTGAGTCAGCGTGTAAAAGTCTCATTGGATGTGTGATTAGCTATGTTTCCATCTGCATGTATTTATGTAAGTTTTTTTTTTTAATCTCATTAACTCTGCATTTACTCTGTTGTATTATAAAAAATTGTGTGTTTCATTTATTGTCACTATTATACACTTGCCCTGGCTGCTACTGCAATAACTGCTATGTCCATATTTGGTATAAGCTAATCTGCTGAAGACTCAGTCTCAGCATGTTATGTTCACATTTAGAGCATTTTTAAATGATATTCTTACTCCTTGGCACCTATCTTTTGCACTACCTGTTATATCAGACACTTCCACACTAAAACGGTGTACTGTTCGGCGCTACACTCTCACTTACTGTGCCTACTGTCCTGTTTTAGTAGTACTGTGTTGTTTGCACACGTCTGCACGTGCGCTTTGTGTAGAAATGCGTAGGTCTTATTTAATTCCGTGTCATCTCATGTGGTTAGTGTGTTGTGTTATGTAGCACCGTGGGTCCTGGAAGAACGTTGTTTTGTTTCACTGTGTACTGCGCCGGGTGAGTATGGTTGAAATGACAGTAAAACCACTTGAACTTGAACTAAAAAAAAATAAAATGCTGGATGGAAACACGGGGTGCGAACGGAAATCTCCAAAACGTGCATAAAATACACGTGCGCTCGATTTGAGGCGGATATTGTTTTATTCGGTAAGAAGACGTGTGCATAATCTACGATGGAAACACGTTTACCGGATAAATTACCGGGAAAAAAAAAAAGAAGTCATGTGACTTTGTCTCGACGAATCATGCGATTGGATAATTGGCTCTGTTATAGCTATATTTGCTATTTTATATGCAAAATTGACATGTAGGGTTTGTGAACAATTATGACTTATCATTTAGCATTATATATTGTTTGTTGTGTCTATTGTTGTGCTTGTTCTGATGTCATAGGTCACGTGTAATGCGGGAAACGCTATACGTGACGTAGGTTAGCCTTTTGGGTGAGCCGATGGAAAACGGGGAGCTGGGAAACACGCCTTTTTTGATCGCGCTCTTGCACACCGATTCAAAATAAGCAGTTTTCGCTAAGTTCGATGTCAAGGTTTATTGTCAACAACTTTCCATTCATTTTTTTTGTTTGTTTCTGCAAGTATAGAAAATAAATAACTTCATATCAGCAGTATGCGAGGAGCGTGCGTTAATCCAGACAGGCTTCGTGTCAATGTCCAGATATTATTATTATTATTATTATTATTATTATTATATTGTAGATCTATTATATTATATTTACTAAACCAGCGCAAGAGAGCACAGATATGAATAACCCCCTAACACATATCAGTGTTTTTATTTCAGGAATATAATTGTGCGTCTAGAATCAGTAAAATATCTCTTTGAATTTTAAGATATCGCTCGGGATTATCCGATATTATTCCCGTCGTCCTACGAGACGAATGCAGTCCCTCGTTTAACTGTATTTCGGATCATTATTTCAGCGTTTAAACATGTACAAAGACTAAAAGTTGAATTTGTCTATATTTGTACGTCTGATCACTACTGCCTTCATAAATCCTCGGCTTATGTATCGCCTCTGCCTCTTTTCCTTTGAACTTTGAATCACAGGTCGATGAGATCTGGTAGGAGAATAATGACTGATTAGGAATGAGCGTCAGTGCACGCATCCCTCAGGATTTACACCTCTCAAGGCTTGAACACTCAATAGAGCATTATTAGCTGCTAAATCACCCATGGAGACATCTGAGCGTCACCTCTGACCGACTGACAAGAAATCAGGCTCCAGTGTGTGTGTGTGTGTGTGTGTGTGTGTGTGTGTGTGTGTTTCCTTCTCTCACCCAGTAACGACCGACAGGTATCACTTCTTCACTTCTCGCAACTATCTCTCAAAGAACATCCACCAAGATCGTAACCCGTCCAGCTTCAAAGCGGGACATTTCACAGAATCTGCTCTTGTGGCTGTCACTGAGAAGCTCCATGCTGCTAGGTCAGCCCAGATGTTTTCAGTCCTCATCCTCCTCAACCTTTCAGCAGTGTTTGACACTAGGGCTACAATTAGCGATTATTCTCAAAAACTGATTAATTGGCAGATTGTGCTCTTTCTCTCAGTCTCAGTTAATCGATTAATCAGATGGGAGGGGCTCTTAGTACCATTTTTTTGGTTAAAATCCACAAACTGAGTGTTACAAATATAAACTTCAGACTAAACCTTTACATTAACGGTTTGTCCAATTATATATATTTATATATTTATATGTGTATGCACATATACACAAAATGCACAAAAAAGCACTGATAATTAAACTACAGTCCTAAATTAATAATAAATTTCCTCTTTCACTGCACCTTATGGTTTCTGTTACTCACAGCCTTCAGGCATATTGTTTTACTCCCGTTCGCTTTGATCGTACTGTTTTAATTTGACATTACAGCTCTTACTTGCGTAGATTTACATCGCGAGTGAGGAGCGACGCGGCCCTCGTTACTAATAGATCGCTTCCGTTATAAGAAAGGACAGAAGTTACTCTGCAAGCACGCAAATACGGCAAATAATGACAATAAACCGGAATTAAACTAAACCGCTTAAGCAGCTCGCAGCAGTTTCCCCAAGCCCTTGAATACAGTGGAGCATTTTGGATATAAAGATAAGTTTGTGCTCGTGCATCGCTGTCATGCTTCCGTGCTACACAAAACCCCGCGTTGTAAAGTTTGACACTCGACTCATCCTCTCCTTCCCTCCCTCAGACACTCATGTTTCCGCTCAGATCCCAGCATGCCTGACAGACATCTCGTCAAGGATTTCGGCTCATCGGATGGAAAGTAATCCCGGCAAAACTGAACTGCTGTTCTTCCCACGTGATTCATCGGCATGTCGGGATCTTGCGATCTCCCTGGACAACCTTTGGTCACTGCATACAACCTTGAGGTAAACATGGACAATCAACTGTCCTTCTCCTCTCGCATCAGTCATGTCGATTTCTCCTTTCCAACATCAGAAGGACTGGTCCATTTCTATCCATACAGGCCACTCAGGTGCTCGCTCAGGTGCCCTTGTCATTTTGAGACTGGACGACTTCAACTCGCTCCTGGTAGGTCTGCCTTCCCTGGCTTCCTGTAGCTGACAGAATCAGATTTAAAACACTGACGCTTGCCTACAAAGCCTCCTACCTTTTAAGCACTTATCACACCCCGTACTGCCCCACGCTCCCTCCGATCCTCTAGCACCGCTCGACTGGTCCCACCATCTCTCAGGGTACAAGGAAGGCATGCATCAAGTCTCTTCTCTGTTCTGGCACCTAGGTGGTGGACTGAACTTCCCCTAGAGTCACTAGCAGTCTTCAAACAACGCCTAAAAACCCACCACTTCCTGAAATTAGCACTTTATTTTTTAAAAAAAGTAGTAGAAGAAAAAAATTGTATTGTCTGGGTGCTTTTCGTACTATATCACCTCCCCAACAGAGATTGTTTAGACTGATAGTATTCTTAATCCGTGACCTAGTGAACCAGTATCAGGATGTATTTATGGGAGACGTCAAAGCACTTCTGTAAGTCGTTCTGGATAAGGCCGTCTGCCAAACGCCTATTGTAAATGCCAAATGTAAACGTAAGTATAAGTGCTAGGCCTTATTTATACGGTAGCGTCTGTATATTTGTGAGCACGTGAGGGCTTAGGTGAATGCCGTCATACCTGGACGTAACGTCAGCATGAAAATGGACAATAAATAAATGTGGACACTGAATGAAAAATGTACTAAAAGTCTCATGTTTCACTGAAACATGAATGGAGAAGCAGCAAAGTAGTGAATGCGGCCAGATATGGGCTTTTTTTTTTCTTCCAGATTTTCTGTAATGAAAACCAACAAAGACAAAGATATGTATGGATGTAGTTCTATAGTTATACAACGCTACGTACATCTCTCTCTCTCTCTCTCTCTCTCTCTCTCTCTCTCCTCATTGCATAGCAACACTTTCCTGATGCTTTATGCTCATTTTAGTGCCGCATCAAAGTGCCTCCTTTAATGAAACCATTAAACTGGCAACATGTCTGCGAAGCCCTCAATGAAACCCTGCAGCAGAAAGATCACAACCAGACTCACTTACCTCCTGAAACAGCACTCACCTCAATACTAGCTTGTGCACAGACGTCTATATACACGATGCACTGTTAGGATCACGGAAGTGTGTGCACGAGTCTCTGTGTCTGTTTCCAGCGATTACCCATAAACCTCTTGTCTGCATCATGACGCAAATATGCGAACATGCTTCATCAGAAAAGAGCCGCGTGATCATATCACTATCATATCACGGTACTTTTGGTACGGTACATGATGTGCATCATGACAAAAACCCTACCAAAAAAAGAAAATCCTTTTAAAGCGCACATATTATGGTTTTGAATCGTGTCTAATTTTGTTTTAAAGCTCTCATACAGTCGATTTAGTTGCATCCGAGGTCAAAAAACACTTTAACGTGCTCATAATTTAAACTGCAGTGTTAACTTTCCCCCCCCCGGTGTCACAAACGACTCGTTCAATGATCCGTTCGAAAGGATTCGTTCTAAACTCCTCCTTTCAGAGAGCATACTCTGCTCCGATTGGTCGGACGTCCCAGTCTGTTGTGATCGGTCTACCGCTGTCAGCGAGCAGCCGATGAAGACCAGAGGCGGGGCTTTTTGTTATACACCTACGTAGGTTAGGACAGGAAGTAAAGTAAACATTTTTTAAAAACATTTTTAACATCCAACTAACGATATACCGTAAGCAATCGTTTTAACAGTGTCAAAATAAAATTCTAAAGCCTTGAATCGGGTAGGAGCCTACAGATCAGATAAAAGCGTACACATTGCTTCGGCAAGTCGACGTCAACGCCGTCACATGTCTCAAATGGTCCTTTTATTGTTTATAGTGACGTGTCTATTCCGTCCATAGGGTCTATATTTAAACGCAAAACAAAAAGAGCATCATGTGCTGAGCACACAGGGCGGTGAATGTTTTAAAAGCACACAAAAGGCCTGTTTAGCAAAATAGCTGCGACGACACTTCTCCCTTTCGCGTACGTGGGGTAAGAGTGAAAGAGCTGAGCGAGCACACCCGCAGTGGGACTACATACACTCGCTTGGTTGATGAGAAAATTAATTTCCAGAGATGGGACAAGAAAATACACACACATACAGTACACACACACACACACACACACACGTATGTGTGTACACGTTGCTCTCTGTGTATAGAAACTGTACCACATTTGTGATCCACAGCTCAGACCATTTAGATATTTAGACTCACTACAGCATACACTTCATCACTACTGCCTCATACCTCTCTCTCTGTGCAGCTGTGTGTGTGTGTGTTGGTCTGAGCAGCTTGTGTAATTATGAGGGCGATACGGCCCATCATCCCTGGCAGGCCGCCAGATCTTCTCCGTAAGGAAATCCCTGCTTGTGTCCCCCTGTGAACCATCAAGGGACACTGCAATGATTCAGCCAGAGCGGGGGTTGTATATGTGTGTGTTAGAGAGTTTGTGTGTGTGTGTGTGTGTGTGTGTGAGAGAGAGAGATTGCATCAGTGCGGGGTGTGATTTAAGACAGCCTGCAACCGCCCTCTCCTCACAAACCATAAAAAACACACACCGTCCTCCTCTAACCACATAACCACCCAGAGAGAGAGAGAGAGAGAGAGAGAGAGAGAGAGCTGTCTGTCAATTCAATTTTCAATTTCAAAGTACTTTATTGGCATGATTGTTTGCATACAATATCGCCAAAGCATCAATATAGATAAGAATGAATAAATAAATAAATAAATAAATAGCAATATGATTTAAAAAACTGTCTGTCTGTCTACGCAGAGCAACATACATGTCAACATATAAGAGTGCAGGATTGTTTGCGGATTTTTCCCGTCTCTCCCTCTCTCTCTCTCTCTCTGTGTGTGTGTGTGTGTGTGTGTGTGAGTGTGCGTGTGTGTGTGGAAAGTAGAGACATTGAGATTCCAATGGAAACCCAGCAGAGTTAATGGTTCTGTTTTCTGGCAGAGCTTATAGAAATATGACATTAGCTAGTGCTGCATCTCTCTCTCTCTCTCTCTCACACACACACACACACACACACACACACACACACACACATACACACAGACACACACACACAGAGGTGAGCTACGTTTGAACTGCTGCGTGTTGCCAACACTGTGGACAAAAAGCATGTTGGGAGGAAATGACTCCAAAATGATCACACGCACTGATATCGGGACGCTCAATATGACTCTTACATTTACTGCATGAATGCATTGCGTTGTGTGTTAGTAATCTGATCTACTCCTTCTCAGAGCTATACTTTGTTTATAAGAAATATTCACAAGAGACCTTTTTTTTTAATCAGGCAATGACATGCTGGCATGTTTTAGAGGATGGGAGGGAAACGGAGAGGAACTCAGAGGAAACCCATACGGACATGGGGAAAACATGAGAAACCACACAGTGACTACGTTTACATGGACAGCAGTAATCTAATTATTGACCTTACTCTGAGTAAGATAATAATGTGATTAAGATGTTTACATGAGTCGCTTTTAGAATACTCCTGTCATGTACCCGTTTTACATGTTTTAGAACATAATTAGATTAACGGCCCGCGTCATTACGTCACCGCGCCACGCCGTCCGACGTCCCTCCAGAATTTCACGTATCAACATACAGTTCGTCTTCGTTATGGTACCGTATACAGTTTTGGGTGTTTTTATTATTTATTTTTTTTACGGACGCTTTAAGTGCAGTTAATTATTTGTCATGCTATACGTGCTAATAGACGACTGCTTGAAGCGGTGGGTGTGTCCCAAATCGCGTAGTTACTGTCTATATAGTAGCCGAGATACATGTATTTTTCCCCACTACAGGCCTATAGTAGGAAAGTATGCGATTTGGGACACAGCCGAACTCTCTTGTTCGCCGTAAAACGTAAAACTGCCGTGTGTGATTGTGTCCTGTCACAAAATGCGGTGAAAACGCTCACACGACGTTCATAATGTGATTGAGGTGTTTACATGTCACTACTTCACGTCCATAATGCGACTAAAACAGGAGTACTCCACCTGTCTTAGTTAGATTATTGCTTACTTCGATTATGACCTTAATTAGATTAAGGTAAGTAAAAATTGCTGTTTACATGGTAGTTTCTTAATTAGAGTACGGTCTTAATCGGATTAAGAGTGGATCATTGTCGTCCATGTAAACGCAGCTAGTGACAGTAACCTGAGCTCAGGATCCAACCGGGAATTTGGAAAGCGTGTACAGAGGCCGGAAGAGACTCGTGGTTTTGGGCTCGGTTTATTGGCCATTGAGCTGCCTGCTGTCTGAATCTAATAAACACAATATAAATCTCCAGAAATTAGTCTTCAAATCAGTTTCACAGTCCTGCTTTCTCTCACAACCCCACCTACCTTTTCTGTAGGTCTGCTCTAAGAGAACTGGATCTAGAGCGCACTGGGCTATTACCCCCGAATGAACAACGGGCACGTCACATCAATATCTCAGTCAGTCCACACCGGCAGCGTCTCCGCTGTTTTCATATGAAGTACTGTACTGGCAGGAGCGATAGCAACAGTGCACTTCAAATTTAACCTGTTTCTGGAACATAAGCGTTCAGTGATCAATTATTAGTCGACATATTTCTTTTGCTTTCAGAGATATTATCTGTTTGAATTTTAATCATTAATGGAAGAAGCCTAGCTCAAGAGCTACCAGAATCCACTGCCGACAACCACACCCACATCTCAAACACGCCCACTTCTCAGCCACGCTCACATCTCGGCCACACCCAACTTTCAACTACGCCCACTCCTAAACCATGCAAGCATCAGCCACACCCACATCTCAGCCATGCCCATATATCAGTCATGCTCACCTCTCTGTCACGCCCACACCTCAGCCACGCCCAAACCTCAGTCATGCCCACGTATCAGCCACGCCCACCACTCAGTTCCACCCACTTATCAGTCATGCCCACCTCTCATCCCCACCCACTTCTCAGTCATGCCCACCTGTCAGCCACGCCCACCTCTCAGCCAAGCCCACCTACATTTCAGCTTTTCTTCATTTGTTATTCCTTATAGCATTTATACTATACCATTCGCTTCATTAGCGCGAGGAGTTGCGGGTAATGTTAGCTGAAATAGCGTGCACGGATTCACACTTTTTCAGCTACGTACTACCATTTGAGACACAACTAACTAACAAAATTCTCATTTCGGATACTGTTTAGGACGGATACTAGGTGAATTTGGATGTCTCTTGTTTAGTAATTACACACACCTGTTGCTTACTTCCGTCTTAGTTTCCTGTCTAAATGTCGCTCAGTTTGCAAGTCACATGGCTATACAGGATTATAGAACAGGATACAAGAACAATATGAGGGGTGGAGCCTATTTTGTCTGTGACCTGTTGGAATTTCCAAGCCAGTTACCTAAGAATGTGTCATGAGACCGTGGGACTATATAAGTGGTATATTTCTAAGCTGAGTATCGTATCGTACACACACTTTGCTACGTCACAGATTGCACGATCATGACATCGTTGTCGATTTAGATTTCTATAAGTGTACACTTTGATCGAGTTTGAGTGAAATAAGGGAGTGAGGTAGTGGAAAGCCGTCTTGGATTTCAGCATCACGCCTCTGCAGTGCCGTGTGTGGGCAAGAAAGCCTCTAAACCTATCTTTCTCTCTCTCTCTCTCTCTCTCTCTGTCACACACTCATGTTGACGTGAAGTGTTAGTGCAGCAGCTGTCTGACCTTGACTCTGACTTATGCTGAGATGAATATGAATTAAAGGAGATCTCCTCTCTCTAATCCGACGTTACACATTCTCGAGCAGTCTGTGTAGCTTCGCTTCATTTCCACCTGAAGAGTGTGTACAGGATCACACAGATCCATAGAAATGGGCTTCATAACTGAACAGGACTAATACGTATGTAGTTGTTCTATCTATGTTAAACAGAGAAACGGTCTCTTTGTTGTTACGTCACTGTGTGCTGATGGAGAGCGGTCACTGTAGGACAGACTCGGTATGCGAGTGTGTTGTGATGCAGAGGTGTGCAGTGGTGAGATGGAGAGCAGCAGCATGGCGGGCGGTGTGGTACAGTACACGCTGCAGCGGTGGAAGCTTTCTCACAGCGGTGCTCCTGATGGCTTTCTGAGTTTCCGAGAGGTGGAATTATACTCACGTTCGTTCATATGAGCATTTGAGAGTAATGAACATTTAGGTTAACTTCGTAGTCACAAAAACAAACCCAAAAAAAAAAAAAAAACAAGTCAGATTTTCAATTTAAATGTCCAGTTTTTTTGACCAACACTTAAACAATCTTGCTTTCAAAAAAAAAAAAACCTGCTCTTTGCTACTAACCATCTTTTTTAATGAGGACAATGTATTCAGGCTTTACAATCTACATACAGTAACACTGCTAAACTCCTCTCCATCAACAAACTTAAGAGGAAGCACATCCATGTACAGTGCTCTCCAATAATAGTTGCACCCTTGGTAAATATGAGCAAAGATGGATGTGAAAATTTGTCTTTATTGTTTGACCTTTTGATCGTTTGTTAATTTTATTATTATTTTTTAAATCACAAAAATACTCCGCTCTTACTGATGTCAAACAATTGCAAACAAAACACAGGTTTATCAAAAAAAACCAAAAAACTTGTTTGTAACAATTATTGGTGCTCTTTTAGTCAATAATTTGTGCTACCTTGCCAAAAACAGCTCTGAGCCTTCTCCTATGATGTCTGATGAGGTTGGAGAATACATGGCGAGGGATCTGAGACCGTTCCTCCATACAGAATCTCTCCAGATCCTTCACATTTTGAGTTTCACGCTGGTGGACGCTCCTCTTCAGTTCACCCCACAGGTTTTCTATGGGGTTCAGGTCAGGGGACTGGGATGGTCATGGCAGGACCTTGATTTTGTGGTCAGTAAACCATTTTTGTGTTGATTTTGATGTATGCTTGGATCATTGTCCTGCTGGAAGATCCAACCACGGCTTATTTGAAGCTTTCTCGCAGAGACAGTCAGGTTTTCATTTAATATCTGTTTATATTTGATTTTTGAGTCCATGATGCCATGTACCCTAACAAACTGTCCAGGTCCTCTGGTTGCTTAAAAATGTGAAAATTGGACAAAAACATTGGATTTATCATAAAACTTTCCTCGGGTTTTATCACTGTTTAAAGGACTAAAAGACCGATAAAATATCAAACTTTTTGGCTATCTAACACAAGACTAGGCTCGTTTGGTATCGCTAGCCAAGGGGAGGCACAACTAAGCTGTATTAAGTGTATGGGTTTAACTGCTACAGTCTGCGATCAATCAACGACCAGCGCTTAGTAGTACCTATTCAGCGTGGCTCAAGGTCCAAGGTTTTCAAGAACATTCAAACTAACTGTCCCTCAGTGGTGCAATGAACTTCCAACCTCAATCCGGACCGCAGAATCTCTCACCATCTTCAAAAAACAGCTAAAGACCCACCTCTTCCGTGAACTCCTAACCAACCCATAAAAAATAATAATAATAATAAAATTTTACTCTGGCACTTACACCTCTACTCTGTGCACTTTGCTTCTTCTGGACCTCAGTTAATGGATCTTGTACGGTAGCACTACTTGTATTGTTCTCTGCTTGATATATCGCTTTGCTTGTATTTCCTCAATTGTAGTCGCTTTGGATAAAAGCGTCTGCTAAATGAATACATGTAAATGTAAATGTACAGTGCCATGTAGAGTACATCATCTGTCCTTACGCTCTGCTTATATCATGTTCACGTAAACTGGAACTCATATAGACATTTACATGCCTTGTTTTCCTGCTCAGTATCAGGTGATGTTACTGTTTCAATTTCAACCCCTTTACTAGTTTTAAAAAAAAATCAGTGTATATCCATTTTTCCTCACACTGACTGTGTGAGCGAGCGTTTGGCGGAATTGAGAGACTGTCAGCCAATAAGACACGAGTGTTTGCATGTATTTTCCTGTAAACCCGGACTGATTGTTCTCGCCTCCGTTCACTGAAGATATAAAATGACAACACCGCCGTCTTCTTTTACTGACGTTCAGTTACGTAGTGACAAACCGCTCCAAGTGGAGGATTATTCAGGGCTGAAGAAAAAGTTTGCGGGGCTTCAGCCCTGAACGCCCCTGGACAAACCGAGCAAAATTTTGAAAGCTTTGCACGTCCTCTGTCTGCGGTCCTCTGTATACAGTGAATATAAATAACGCTCTGTCGCTAAGTCTCTCACATCGCAACAATCAAGGCTTCACGCACAACTTCACTCTTCGTCTTTTCAGGTGAACCACGACATGTAACAACACTAGTAATGATCAAATTTTGATTGTGGTAAAAGAATCATCCATTTTTAAACCAGTCTGACTGTCCGCAATACAGTTTGTTGGTGTCTGTCGGGGCGGTGTAGACATGACAGTCGTGTTTCCCACCTTCCCGTGATGACCTCGCCGATGACTTTGTTTACGCAGACACCGGTGTTTTGTTTTGGTTTTTGTCCCGTCTCCGCCGCTGTATTGTGATTGGTTGTTTCCCCAAAGGGTCACGATCACATTCACATTAAACCCCTCTTGTATCTTTGCTCAGTGCGAAGTATTGTGTTTCTGTGTTTACCCACCAGAGCCGTACCAAACCTTTTGATCTTTGATTCATGATTTTTTTACCCTGTTTTGTCCTCGTGTTTATTGTTTCTCGTTTCGCCTAGTTTTGCCCGTTTGTTGATCGCCTGGCCCACGCCTGATTTGGATTTTGTTATTGCTCTTCGATTTGGACTTTCAATAAAGCCTTTAACTGCGACTGCATCCGTCTCACCCTGCATTACGTGACACCAGCATTCTAAAGTCGGTGATTGTCGGCGTCTGTCCCTGCAGTGTGAACTGGGATGTAGAGACGCTCTGACCCAGTCGTCTCGACATCACTATGTGGACCATGTCAAAGTCACTCAGATTCTTACGCTTGCTCATTTTTCCTGATTCCAACACAACAACTTTGAGAACTTTGAGACTGTTCACTTGCTACTTGATACTGTATGTCCCGCCCCTTGACAGGTGCCATTGTAACGACGTAATCAATGTTATTCACTTCACCAGTCAGTGGTTTTAATGTTACGGCTGGTTGGTGTATACCTATATAGTAAAGCTTCCTTTACTAGATTAGACTAATAGCACTAATAGTGTGAAACTAAAGTAGCAAACTTTAACTACATTTGTTGTAGAGGATTTCTTTAATGTGACTAATACATATGAGCTGCAACAACTGATCGATAAAATCGTTAATAATCGATTATGGAAATCGTCGTCAACGAATCTCATTATCCATCTGTGCACGGGCACGGGGTGCGTTTACTCACTGCGTTCCTTCTCTTCCGAAAACACGCTTCGGAGAGTAAATACTAAAGTTGTGTCCCAAATGACATACTGTACACTTACACTATGCACTATGTACTCTACCGTCTAGTGTGTGAATTTTAGAAAGGTAATATCTTCTCAAAGGGAACACTAGCGGGTTTTTTACTAATCGGAAGTATAAACCGCTTACTATTCGATGGCGCATGATGTCATACGCACGTAATGTGACGCCGCTAGCTTTAGCCTAATGTAACTGGTTGTAGTCTGTGTTGTGTGTTTTCTTCTAACCAAATAAATATGCGGACGGCAACTGGGTTGAATCTTCATTTAATCTCTCTCCCATGAAGACACGTTGCGGAAAGGGAAGAGGAGGAGCCAAAACAGGAAATTACACAGACCAATGACATCATGACAATTAAAAGGGAAAGTACTCACACAAGTAGACAGCTACATCCGGTATACACTTCCTTTTGTGCAATTCTACACATTAAATGCATGGAATACTTTCCATACCCGTTACACTAATACCCAGAGTCACCGACAAAGACTTTCTTCAGTTTACTGTTTATGTCACTGTTACCTTTTATAAAAAATTAATGCATAAATACTATTAGGCCTATATAGTATAAACTTATATATTAGTTTATACTATATACAAGTATTCATGCATTATTTTTATGGATGAAACAAAAAGCACGGAATGAAACTACAGTCCTAAATGAATAATATATATTCTGGTGTGTGTGTGTGTGTGTGTGTGTGTGTGTGTGTGTGTATTGGGTTCTTTTCAGTCTTATATAATTGGACAAACAGTTGTGTAAAGTTTCAGTCTTAAGTTTATATTTGTAACACTCAGTTTGAGGATTTTATTTTAAATAAATTTAATAATTGGATTAATTAATTGGAAATAAATAAATAAATAATCGGCCAACTAATCGATTGTGAAAATAATCGTTACTTGCAGCCCTATACTTATGTACTGGTTTCCATATTTAAAATTTGCATTCAAAAACAATGTACAGGAAATGAGGTACAGGTTTATAAAGTAGTCGTTGTATACATACAATAAAAAAAAACATATATGGATGATAAATAAGAAATCTACACTATATGGCCGATGGTTTGTGGACACCTGAAATCATAACCATGTGTTATGTGTTATGCTGAAGATTTAATCCCACTTTGCCATTATAATAACCTCGACTCTTCTGTTAAGGTGGAGATTTGCTCATTCGTTTGCTAGTCCCTGTTGAGTCAGGCTGCGTGTGTAAGTACAGTAGAGCATTTCAGAAAGCACATGTCAATCATCATACAGCAGGGCAAACCAGACAACACGACTACAAGCAGTGCAGCCTTATCGCTGTGGATAGCGAGTGAGACCGTTTAAGAGCCGACCCTTTTTCTTTTGGAGCGACAGCTCCTGTCACTCGGTGTCATCATTTCAGGAGCGGTTCTCCCTGTGACACTCCAGTCACTCTCGCTGCTGATAAAAATACAACCTTCTGCTGTGTCTGAATCCATATAACATCACACAAGTACAACTGAGCTATACTATACTTCACCAGGTTTAGGTTTAATTATACTTGCTTGTTATTGTTGTTTCAAATTCTCTCTCTCTCTCTCTCTCTCTCTCTCTCTCTCTCTCTCATGAGGACAGTCAGAACGAGTCATCTATCCTTCCAGCCACCACATACTAATTTGATTGGACTGCAACTGCTGAGAGCATGTTATTATAGCAAGTGTGTGTGTGTGTGTGTTCAGAGAGGCAAAGAGAGCAGGATCAGAAGCAGGGAATATAAACACACACACACACACACACACACACACACACACACAGGACATACATTATACTAATGCACCTGAGATAGGAATTTTCACAATCAATAGCAATACAATACACTCTCTCTCTCTCTCTCTCTGTCTCTCACTCACTCACACACACACACACACACACACACACACTTACTTCCTGGAATGTGATGGGACCATCTTGTCACAGTATTATTAAGTTAACACACACACACACACACACACACACACACACACACACACTTGTGTCCAGTGTTAGAGCTGTAGAGGTGCCTGTTTGTGACTATATGAGCTAATCCTATTAAAGTAAGATGACATGACCTTCTTGCTCACACAGAGGAATGGAGATAGTAACACACACACTCACACACACACACACACACAGAAACACACACACACACACACACAGTTTCATAAGAACTGAAAACTGTAGGAACAGAAAAAAGTATGGATACTGTGTGTGTGTGTGTGTGTGTGTGTATCAGTGTCAGACAGTCGTGATTTAAGACATACTGAAGCCATTGATTATTCACTCTGTCTCAGACACACTCATTTCTGTCCCACAAACCTGCCTGATGGGACAAAGGCACCTTAAAGCTGTTCGGTTGCCATGTAAACTGTAACTACACGAGGTTTTATCTACATCTTCCACCCCTTCCCTTCCTCAGTGTCACTGCTAGACTGAGAACGTTGATGCTGTGGTCAGAAAGTAAAAGACTGATGAAGGGTAGAGGATAGCAGAAGCAGAGTCTTCTATACGACACAGTCTTTTCTCGATTCTGATTGGTCAGAATGTGTCATGTGGTTTATATTAATATAACACGTCGTCGTTTCTGTAGGCACAACTCGTTCACAGGGTCGAGTGTGGAGGACAATCCACTATACAAAGTAATAAACGTCTAAATGTTGATGTGATGAAGATTTCTGTAAGGATACGTTTATTGATCATCATTTATAAAAGAGGTCTCATGAGTTGTAAGCATCAGTATGCTACAGGTAAGTCTTCATGACAGAGGACAAGTGAGGAGGCGAAAAAAACGGGAGGCTGGTGAGGCAACCGTTTATAGCTGCTTTAGTGTAATTGCTAACAGGGACTAACTTATCTGGCTTACAGTCCACAGCATTAAGTAAGGAATAACACACAACACACTGTGCGGTTATACGAATATAATCCACAATGGGGCGGTCTGATACGGAAGCCCATATCCGCCACGGAGAAAAGGTCATTGCGATTTTATATCTCAGAATTGTGACTTCATTTCCCACAATTGGGACTTTATATCTCGCAATTCTGACTTGTCTTTCTCGCAATTCAGATGTCCAGTTGACATTTAGCGAGTTATGAACGCACCAACAAAGCATCAACCATCGACGTCAATCAACGTTTAGCACGTTCGCCTCACACCGCCAGGGTCGGGGGTTCAATTCCCGCCGCTGCCCTGTGTGTGCGGAGTTTGCATGTTCTCCCCGTGCTGCGGGGGTTTCCTCCGGGTACTCCTGTTTCGTCCCCCAGTCCAAAGACATGCATGGTAGGCTGATTGGCATGTCCAAAGTGTCCGTAGTGTATGAATGTGTATGTGGTTGTGCCCTGCAATGGATTGGCACCCCGTCCAGGGTGTACCCCGCCTTGTGCCCGATGCTCCCTCGGATAGACTCCAGGTTTCCCGTGACCCTGAAGGATAAGCGGGATGGATGGATATATTTCTGTAAAGCCGCTTTGAGACATTGTCCGTTGTTAAAAGCGCTAGACAAATAAAACTGAATTGAATTCTCTATAAATAGGCTATATACATTAAGAACAACACTCGCTAGTCATGACAAGGTGCACTCGCTAGCGTGCACTCGTTACCTGAAGCTTTCAGGTGCTGCGTCAAGTGGATATCTAAATTCTGAGGGGGGAAAAAAGTCCGAACTGTGAGATTTAAAGTCGCAGTTACCGTTTCTAATATTTTTTCTCCACTTGAGAGAAGCGGGCTTCCATAGATACAGGTTACAACCACCACGTGTGTTATTTTTGTATAACTGCTAAGTCTGGACTGTTATTCCGTTTTTACCATAGCAGTTTGCCAAAGTACAATGTTTAATTTATTGATGAACAATGCATCACACATTTTAATGGTTTATATGCAACATCTGTGCGACTCTTTCTCTCTCTCTCTCTCTCTCTCTTTCGCTCTCTCAAAAAAAATGTAGCACGTCATTGTACTGGAAAACAAACAAACAAAAAAATCATAAATGCCTCTGTCCTGAAGGTTTTCCCGTATTGGGAAACTTTACAAAGCGCTGTGAATGTTACACTCGACCCGAGGCGCCTTCCATGAATGTTACTATAGAAACAATAATGTACTTGAACGAGTCGTGCGGTTATACAAAAGTAACGCATACCTTCTGACCGAGCGAGAATTTCGATTTATACGATCAAGATTTGAGAATTCAGCCGCGCTGTGGTATAAATGTAACTATAAACTTGTACTTGTTGGCAAATTGCTGTGGAATAAGATGAATAAAAGACTTAAAATAATAAAATGGTCTGCACTAATATAGCACTTTTATCCAAAGAGCTTTACACTGTGTCTCATTCACCTATTCACACACACCAATGGTAGCAGAGCTGCCATGCAAGGCACTAACTTGCCATCGGGAGCAATTTGGAGTTCAGTGTCTTGCCCAAGGACTCTCTGGCATGTGGAGTCACGTGGGCCAGGAATCAAACCGCCAACCCTACGATTAGTGGACAACCCGCGCTACCACCTGAGCCACAGCCGCCACATGCCACAAACACGTGTTAACACCAGCTCAATTGGACATATCATGCCACCCTGTTGTAGATTATTTTCCTATAACTGCATGCCCCCAAGTGTTTACTAGGTTGATGACTAAGAGATAACACTGTGACATGTGAGTCGTGATATCAGCACAGTGCAGCTAAGAGTCCTGCCTTACACGGCCTGTACGACTGAGATCTAGTTTTAGTATCTGTGATGCTAGAGCGGAGTTCAAAAAGACAAAGAGAACCCTTGTTCTAGTGGAAAATAAGCAGAGTGGCTTTGTTTTTGGCTCACTATTTTCACACTCCTCATCTTCTCTCTCTCTCTCTCTCTCACACACACACACACACACACTTTAAGCCACTATTCTGCAGACAATCCAATCAGTGTGGCTCAGTGATGCTCTGGACTAAAAGCCAAAACCTGACACACAACCTCACAAATCCGAACAGGCTGTAATGGGGGGGGTAATGGACAGAGATCACCGTCTTTAGCATCAGAAATATCACACGTATTTTCACCAGTAAATATTGCCACCCACCACACAAACCTTATTCAAACAAACACATATCCAAAACTGCTGGGAAGGGGAATCATGGGGGAAATATACTGCTGATTCATGCAACATTATTGTTAAGTGATTAGGCAGTGTAATAATATATAGTGATAGTAACATTATATTTTAGTAATAACTATACTACCGTTACACAATGTATGGAAAATACCCTACACAATGATGAACTGTCTCGGTGATGTAATGTACTGTATTAGGAATACAGTCCCCTCCAAAAGTATTGGAACGGCAAGGCCGTTAGTCACTATAGTTAGTGACATCACCAACAACCTTCACTTGGCAGGGGTGAAGGTATCACCACCATTTGAAGAAGGCTTAAAGTGCAGAACTATACCACAAGAGGTCATACCACAAGACGCAAACCACTCAACAGCAGTAAGAATCGGAAAGCCAGACTGGAAGTCACAAGGAAATACAGAGATGAGCCACAAAAGTTCTGGACCCAAGATGAACCTCTACCAAAGTGATGGAAAGACCAAAGTGTGGAGAAAGAAAGGATCTGCTCATGATCCAAAACATACAAGCCGATCTGTGAAACATGGTGGAGGTAGTGTCATGGCTTGGGCTTGCATGGATGCTTCTGGAACACGCTCAATAATCTTTACTGATGGTGTAACTCATGATGGTAGCAGCAGAATGAATGTAAAAGTCTACAGAAACAATCTTCCAATTCGTTCAATTTACAGAGAAATGCATCCAAATAAATTGGGTGGAAATGTATCATGCAACAAGACAATGATACAAAACACACTGACAACTCAACAAAGGACTTCATCAGGGATGAAAAGTGGGAGGTTTTAGACTGGCCAATCAAGTCCATCACCAGACCTTAACCCAGTTGAGCAGTATTTCACCTCCTGAAGAGGCGACTGAAGGGAGAAACCCCCTGAAACAGACAACAACTGAAAGAAGCATTTAAAATGAACACAATAGATTGGTGCTGTCAGTGGGTCACTGGCTTGATGCAGTTATTGCAAGCAAGGCATATTCAACCAAATATTAAGTGCTATTTAGTTTAAGACTATCTGGGCAGTGGTGGCTTGATGGGGCAGTGGTGGCTTGATGGTTAAGGCTTTGGGTTACTGATTGGAAGGTTGGGGGTTCAAGCCCGAGTACTGCCAAGCTGCCACTGTTGGGCCCTTGAACAATGCCATTAACCCTCTCTGCTCCAGAAGCACTGTATCATGGCTGACCCTGTGCTCTGACTCCAACTTCCTGACAGGCTGGGGTATGTGAAGAAAAAAAATTTCACTGTGTATATGTGATTAATGAAGACTGATTATCTGTTCCTATACTTTTCTAAGTTGTTTAACACATCTAGATGTAAATATCAGGAAATGAAAGCTGAAATTCTGATCTATCGTGTCAAATTCAACTTTCGATGTCAAACCGAATGTCTTCAATGTATAGCAAAAATGACAGATTGGCGGTGCTGTTCCAATACTTTTGCGTGAGTTTGTAACTATTATAGATAATTATATTTTAGTATTAATACATTATTAATCAGGGTTTAACCTTCATCCTTCCTTCATTACCAAATGTCATTTATATTGAATTGAATCAAACTGAACCGAGTTCAACTGAATTGAAAATTAATTGAAGTTCAAGTGCCTTCCGTCATGCTTACTGACTGCCAACTTTCTCTACCATGTGAAGCAAGATGGAGTTTCAAGATGAGGTTTCATTATGAACCTGCGGAGGACTCCTGATGAAATTACAGCCATTTCACCACATTCATTTATTTTGTGTGTGTGTGTGTGTGTGTGTGTGTGCACGCATGTATGGTCTGTATTGAGTCAGAGCAGTGGGTGGTTTTCTGAGTGGGTGTGTGCTCGAAAGACAAATGATGCTGCAACCCTGAACCCCAGCCATAATCGAGTTATATAATGAATGAGAGAAAGGGTGGGAGAGAGAGAGAGAGAGAGAGAGAGAGAGAGAGAGAGAGAGACTGACTAGTGGAAGCACAACAGAATGGTTTTCCTTGCTAAGGGATAAATTCTTTCTGCCAAGAAATCACCTGGGTTACGCATGTAACCCTGTTCCCTGAGAAGGGAACGAGCCTACTGTCGCCGCCAAAGCAGACCAGCAGCTGCTCGGACTTATGCCACTGGCTGGAGCGGTGGACGTAAGTACTGGACACAGTAGGTGCAATTTCTCTTGTTCCGGTGTGAGGACCGGTGGAGTGCAGAAAGCCTGCAACACTACCGGCTGGGCAGCAGACGTAGGTACTTTAGGAATATAATCCGGCCTAGGATACAGTAAGGCCTTGGCTAATCCAGAGGTAAAGTCAAGGCAGGAAGGGGCAACAGAGAGAGCTTGTAGATCTCCTATTCGCTTGAGAGATGTCAGGGCCAATAGAAGAGCTACCTTTAGCGTCAGAAGCTTCTCAGAGGATGACTCTAAGGGCTCAAATGGGGCACCTGACAGACCTTCCAAGAACACAAAAAGGTCCCAGGAAGGTATGTGTGGTCTGCAGATGGGCCTCAGCTGCCTGATACCGTGCATAAACCTCGAAGTTAGAGGATGTTGCCCCACAGAGGCTCCATCAATAGGGGCATGGCTGGCCGAAATGGCGGCCACGTAGACCCTGATTGTAGAAGGATCAACCCTGCTGAGAAACGTCTTTGTAAGAACTCCAGGACTGTAGCTATTGCACAGTTCACTGGGTCTAGCTGACGGTGCTCATGCCACGAGACAAAAAATCGCCACTTGAGCGCATACAAGCAGGCTTGCTTGGTAGGCCTGCAACACTGCCATTGTATGCAGTGAAACACAAGCAAGACCCACTACCACACAGGCCTCGCCCACCAGCACCGAGATGTCCTTACATGGCTTGGATGGCAAAGCCGGCCCCCCTAAATTACCTGCCGTCATTGGAGAGAGGTAGCTCACAAACGTCTCCTCCACCTTCGACATAGCTAAATATCCGTGCCGTACATTCCCCATGATGGCCGGATAATCCGACATCGCAGGCTTATAAATTCGGATAATGTATGGTTTTCCCAAGAAGCGTGATATTTCATCATGCACTTCTGGAAAAAAGGGGAGTTTTCTGCAGTGTGAGGGATTTACTTTCACTGGGGAGTAATTGCCACGTCAACTGATCACGGCAGGCCTATAAATAGGCATGATGTTACACAAGCTTCAGATACCGGTCACACGTGAGGGCGCTTCCCACCGTGTAAAGCTCACGTAAGGTTGAGTTCCCTTTGAAAGGGAACCTCCCTTGCTAAATCCCAACACTCTCTCCCTCTCCAAAATGACACACACACACACACACACACACACACACACACGGTAGACTAATAAATAAATGATTCATATAATGCAACAATAATACTCCAAAAGAATAAAAAATAAGAAACAAACACACAAAAAGTCATGTCTGTGTATAGTGAAAAAAGCTCATCATTAATAATTTAGCCTCCTCCATCTGTGTGTATTAGCATAGCAAACAAACACTAGCATGCACTAGCAAACCCACACTAGCTAGGCACTTTGTCTGCATGAACCAGGATTTCTCTGGTTCTATTAAAATGTGGGTGGGGCAAATTTTTAATTTACTGACAGCAACTTCACTATCACCAATCACAAGGCCGATCAGCAGAACAGAACAATACGAACTTACTAATAAGGGGTTGTTCAAAACCAGTTACTTTACTGAAACAACCACAAAGACACTTCACTCCTGAGGTTCTCTGCAGTACTTTTACTTGATAATGAAAATAACAGGGGCAACCATCGAACCCTACTTATTAAAGAAAAAGCATCCTGCCATCTTCTGAAATATAGTTAACACCTCAACAATTCACAAGGAGACTGCAGCCAATCAGTTATAATCCAGAGCGAGGATACTGCCACCTCCTTCTGCTCTGCTCAGAGCTCAAACCTGCGTAAGTGAAACGTTTTCTGCCGTGTGTATGTGTACGTGTGTGTTTACATGAAGCTAAGTGAATGATTCCCAGCTCTTCTAAGACACTTATCAAAACTGTTTTCATATAGAGGAAAGCACTTTAACAACCACATGCACAACATGGTCACTTGACTTAACGAGCTCCAGCACACGTACAAACACAAGCCTGAGGTTATTAATCAGCATGACTGAGCTACAGACAGACAGACAGGCAGAGAGAGTGAGCGAGAGAATATGTGTGTGCCAAGTGTTACACCCTACAGACCACAGAAGCTCTGTGTACACTACCCATGATTCACAGCCATCCTCCATGTCAACTGATGACTCAGCAACCAATCAGCACGCTCGCAGGTAATCTACAGCATCCCAGCTGATGGTCACCAGACTGGACACTTTAGAAGAACTCGCTCCAGGACTCGTGTCTGTTGTGTTACCGAGCTGTTCTTTTACGTTCCCGGGTTCATCCGGTTTCAACTCTCGCTTCACTAAGTTCTTCGTCCGATTGTTTTTCGGCATAGATCATGCCTGTTATACTGTAAGCTAATCGCCCGACCCGTCTGCACATTTACTGGTTGATAATTAGCAATACGACAAAAATATCATATCTTAGCTCTTAAAAAAAAAGTTAGAGAAAGCTATCACAATACCTGTGATATCTCACAAGAGTATCACATAACAATTTATCACAATATTGATATTGTATCGTCATATTGCCCAGTCCTACTTATAACCTTAGTCCCTTGTCTTGTTTGCTTGTCTGGAAAAGAAATCAAGGGAATGGTACATTAAATGATATAGTATAAGTTATATAAGGTATAATAAATGAAGAAAAGCTGAATTGCAACGAGGAGCTTGTTTACGGTGACAGTGTGCGTAACTAGGCAACAACGTCCTCTTCTGTGACGTGTTAGTATGTACTTGCATGTTCTTTTGCTTCACACTCAAAAGAATGTACTTTTCCTTCACAAAGAGAGTACATACTTTTAGTGCATAGTATAAGATAAGATAATACTTTATTAATCCCCAGATGGAGAAATTAGGGTGTCACAGCAGCAGCCAAAAAAAAGAAAGAAGAGATAAAAGAGGGAGTAAGGATAACAATACAGGGATATATAAAGAGTTTATACAAGATGTATAAATATGTAGAGACATAAGTGCAAACTCTATATACATATTATATATACACACACACACATACATATGTAGGTGAATTGGGATGCAGCAACGCACACACACACACACACACACGTAAATCACCCTTTGGGATCAAAAAGTGACTCAGTGGGTGAGTCAGTCAGTCTGAGCAAGTGAGTCAGTGAGTGAGTGAGACAATGTCCAAGTGAGTCACCCAATCAGTCAGTTAGTGACTGAGTGAGTGAGAGAGACAGTGAGTGAGTGAGTGAGTGAGTGAGACAGTGAGTGAGTGAGACAGTGAGTGAGTGAGTGAGTGAGGCAGTGAGTGAGTGAGTGAGTGAGTGAGTGAGTGAGGCAGTGAGTGAGTGAGTGAGTGAGTGAGTCAGACAGTGCGTGAGACAGTGAGTGAGTGAGTGAGTGAGTCAGCGAGTGAGTGAGACAGTGAGTCAGTGAGTGAGTCAGTGAGTGAGTGAGTGAGTGAGGCAGTGAGTGAGTGAGGCAGTGAGTGAGTGAGTGAGTGAGTCAGTGAGACAGTGAGTGAGACAGTGAGTGAGTGAGTCAGTGAGACAGTGAATGAGTCCGTGAGTGAGTGAGTCAGTGAGACAGTGAATGAGTCAGTGAGTGAGTGAGACAGAGAGAGAGTGAGTGAATGACTGAGTGGGTGAGTGAGTGAGATACAAAACCATTTCTAAAGAGTTTGGACTCCACCAATCCACAATCAGACAGATTGTGTACAAATAGAAGAAATTCAAGACCACTGTTCCCCTGCCCAGGTCAACCAACAAAGATCACTCCAAGGGCAAGACGTGTAATAGTCCACGAGGTCACAAAGGAACCCAGGGTAACTTCTGAGCAACTAAACGCCTCTCTCACATTGGCTAATGTTAATGTTCACGAGTCCACCATCAGGAGAACACTGAACAGCAATGGTGTGTGTGGCAGGGTTACAAGGAGAAAGCCAGTGCTCTCCAAAAAGAACACTGCTGCCTGTCTGCAGTTCGCTAAAGATCACATGGACGACGTAGAAGGCTGTTGGAAAAATTTTATGTTTTGTGGATGGATGAGACCAAAATAAGAAGCATTATGTTTGGAGAAAAGAGAAAACTGCATTCCATTCCAGCTGTGAAACATGGTGGTGGTAGTATCATGGTTTGGGCGTGTTTTGCTGCATCTGGGCCAGGACGACTTGCCGTCACTGATGGAACAATGAATTATGACGTATATCAGTGAATTCTACAGGAACATCTCAGGACATATGTCTGTGATCTGAATCTCAAGAGAAAGTGTGTCATGCAGCAAGACAATGATTCCAAGCACACAAGTCTTTCTACAAAAGACAACAGCAAAATGAAGTTTAATTCGCTTCTGTTGTTGGTTAAACAGGGAACAAAAGAAAATGGATCATTTACCTCAACAGTATCCCTGAGAACGTGAAAGAACCTCACATTATACTGTAATCTATAGTAATACCATGAGAAGTTCGAGCTATAGTACCATTCACAACTTGTCAGTGTACACGTTCTTACTATAACACGGCAGAGACCTGACCCGACACACGACTGCTCTCTCAACAGCGTCCAGCGCTGAACACCAATCACCACAGGGGGATGACAGATGCACTCTCTGTGTGCAGTGAATACGAAAGTAATGTTTTCTCAGCACCATTACAGTTAGTCATTCATTATTAATCATTAGGTAATGCTCATATTAGTGCATGTCTGTTTACTACGGATGTAAAATACGATGCAAGAAATATGACGTCATGTTAGAATGTTTAGTTCATGTCAATCATATGTGTGTGTGTGTGTGTCAGCCTAGGAAAACTTTATACATAGCGATATTTCTATTTTTCATCTATACAGTATAATATGCTAAATCTAAAGGAACACACACACACACACACACACCACCCTCATTAAAACATTCCTATCGATTGTCAGTGGAAGCACTGATACTAGACTAGGCCTTGACCTTGAGCATCACAAGAGGAATCTGGCATGCAGATCAGTGCTGGACCGAGTGTTCTAGTTTTTGGCTGCTGCCACAGGGTGTGTGATAAAAAGAGAGAGAGAGAGAGAGAAAGAGAGAATGAGAGAGAGAGAGAGAGAGATATGTTGAAAGGGCTGCAATGCAGATATGGTGATGATGAAGATATCATCAGAAAAGTAGGGCCACACACACACACACACACACACACACATTCCTTTATTTATTTTTCTCTCCTCCAAGAGGATTACAACAAGTGTTTATCATCCCTAATGTTGTTATACGGTGAAATAAAGAGACAATGTTGAAGAAAAACACATGCTTCGACCCATCCATCCATCCATTATGACAATGACTGAATAATTACATGTCTCTTCTACCACTAGGTGATAGTTTTATAGAGCAATGTCCCTCAAACATCAACCGTGATCAAAGATCCAGTGAGGAAAGAGATCAACTAATTAAATCAACTACATGACCAAAAGTTTGTGGACACCCAACCAGTCACACCCATATGTGCTTGTTGAACATCCCGTTCCAGATTGAGTTCCCTCCTGGTCATATAATCACCTCCACTCTTCCGGGAAGGCTTTCGGTCGGGTACTGACGTCAGACGAGAAAACCTGGGGGCGCAGTCGGTGTTCCAGTTCATCTCAAAGGTGTTCGGAGGAGTTGACGTCTTCATGTGCGCAGGGACATCGTCGGGCTGGGACGTGTCTGGGCTTCGCACCGAAGCGAAACTGTAATGCTACGGCATACAAACAAACACATTCTATACGATTGTTTGCTTCCAGCGTCGTGGAAACAGTCTGGAGAAGGATCATAGATGGGTTTGAAGATCAGGTGTCCACAAACTTTTGGCCATAGTGCACTTTAGTACAAAACAATTAAACCCTGCGCGCATGGCTTCCACGTTCATATTCACTCGCAGCTGTCTTTCCGTTACCTTCTTTGAAAAAACGTATATGTGTACCGCATCGTGAAGCTATTTGGTATATAAAGTAGTGCTGGCCGATTCATTTGGTTAATTCTAATTACTGATTTACTTACTGATTTTCAAAATATTCTAATTGAGATTGTACAAGATTATATATCCATATTACAATTTGGAATTAAAACATTCATAAATGCTATTTAAACGTTTAAACAAATACGAAGGAAAAACAGCATTCTTAAACTGTTGAGTCCCTTCTACAGCCTGCGCTACTCTCAGACAGTGCTCACTTAGATTAAAACAACAACAACAACAACAACAACAACACTGGCAAGATAAACAGGCAGCACTTCGCCGAGCACTGAGCTCATAGCAAAAGGTTCAAGTATCACTTCAGAGATATGGAATTGGTACAGGTTTGAAAAGTCAACTGAACAAGTTTATATAAAATATCATTCTGAATTTCATCCTAAGCGGTAACTCGGCAGTGGGAATTACAGCATTTTTTCTCACACCTTGCGCCCAGTGTTACACCAGGATTAGCTCCAGACCCATCCATCCATCCATCCATCCATCTTCTAATACCACTTATCCTTTTCAGGGTCACGGGGGAACCTGGAGCCTGTCCCAGGGAGCATCAGGCACAAGGCAGGGTACACCCTGGACAGGGTGCCAGTCCATCACAGGGCACAATCAAACACACCCCATTCATACACTACGGACACTTTGGACATGCCGATCAGCCTACCATGCATGTCTTTGGACTGGGGGAGGAAACCGGAGTACCCGGAGAAACCCCCGCAGCACGAGGAGAACATGCAAACTCCACACACACAGAACAGCGGTGGTAATCGAACCCTCAACCCTGGCTGTGTGAGGCGAACGTGCTAACCGCTAAGCCACCGTGCGCTCTACTCCAGACCCATCGATAAAAACTAAAAATAATGAAAATAAATTTTGGATCAATGACTGCTGCTGAGTCATCTTCAATTCAGGCTTTGTTTATAACGGGCATGAGAAGGGTGCCTAGTATAAAAGCCTAAAATAAAAACTGGGACACCCCCACAGTCTCACAGATTCCGACAGGGCCTGACACACAGATGGTACACCACAAGAAATCATCTGATCCACAATTACTGGCCATGACAATCAATAATTCCATATTTGTAAGAAGTATAGTGATATAGCGTTTTTTTTCTAAACGGCACAGGCGACAGCACACTTATCGGACCTCTCTTGCACGGCTCATTGGTGGCTTAAATATAGGTGTTTAAGTGAGCCCCAAATTTAGAGCAGGTCTAATGGACAACTCTTATCAAACAGGCTTACTGCGGTGTTGATTTTCTCTCCCTGAAGCGTCCATACACACGCTATTAGACAGAGCACTGCAAATTGAACTATCTATCATGGATAATGAGGTGTTCCAACCCCCCCCAAAAAAAAAAAATCATATAATGTTCACTGTGAATGATGCACTAATCACATCGTGGCCACACAAGAACAAGTGCTAATCATGCTAGCAGCTCAAGAGCCAGACTCAAGCCTACTGCTTTTATTGAGGCATGCGGGACTCACGGCCTCAAATGACCTACTCAGTTTCAGCATTACATCACTGCGATTTAATGGGACACAATTTCTAGTCATGAGGTATCAGCTAATCAACAACCTCTCCAGCCATACGTTAGAAAAGATGGATACATCCATGCCTGGGGGTCCAAAAGAATATAATTATCCTGCAATATGTATCGGAAGGATGGGAATTTTACAAGATTCGCAACAGAGATAGTAATAAAAAATAAATAAATAATAATACTCCAGTCGATAAGGATCATTCAAGCTATAGTATATCAGGTTATATAAGTTATGTCATCACACTCATGATTTCTAACTAGGAACACTGTATAAAGTGCGCTATAAAACACGATATTTATGCTATAGTGCAGCGTACGCCAATAATCTAAACAGTACATGGCTATATTTCAGCCAGTCGTACTGTAGCAGCAGGAATTCTCACCTGTGAAGGTACTACTAATCATTGGAGTGGAAATCTCACTGGATTAACAAACTTAATGTAAACGCCTACTGTGTTCATAATGATCTGATGTTCAGTATAGACTCGGGTATGTTATATTACTAATCCAGTGCAAAGAAAGCACAGAAATCAATGTTCCATGTGTCACCTACATGGACATGTAATTCGTGTGTGGTTCAAGGTTTAAGTCAGATGGTCTGAAAAGCCAAAAGCCAGTTCTGTCAGAGTATGTTCAATTTATTAACATCAACGTCTGCTAAGCATGCTAGCAGCTTAAGAGCCAGAGTCAAGCCTATTGCTATTGTCGAGGAATGCAGGACTCGGTTAGAGCCATCTATGTTCTGGGACTTAGTTGGTGGAATAAAGTTCGTCAAACAACATCTAAAGACCTACCTCTTCCTGAAGTACTTAAATTGTGTTGTCTGTGTGTTTTTCTTACTCTATTACCTCAGAACAGAGTTTGTAGACTGATGGTATTCTTAATCCGTGGCCTAGTGAACCAGGAGGTTTTTATTGATAAAAAGTCTTGGATAAGGGCATCAGTCAAATGTCTTAAACGTAAATGTAAACTTCTTTGAATGTGATCTGCATTGCGTTTCTGTTAGTACAAAAAAAATCTGCCAAATGAATGCCACAGTTATTATTGTGATAATAAGCATATAGAGTATAATGACAAAAAAATACACATATGTACTCAAATATGTTACATGAAATATTCTCAGTCACTTTCAGTAACTGTTTTTTTCCTGGTCAGGGTCAAGGTGAATCCGGCGTCTGTCCCAGGACCACTGACAGGAATGCACCCTGGATGGGACTAGGGATGGGCGATATGGACTGAAAACTATATCATGATATTTATCGTTATTAACGCAGGAAGCGATATTATTATTATTATTATTATTATATTTCTACCGGTATATCGCAAACGATAAGATATCGCCCATCCCTAGATGGGACGCCTGTCCATTGCAGGGTACAGTCAACACACACATTCAGACTTCGGGGCAATTTATCTTAGCGAATTCACCTACTGCCATGGTTTTGGGGGTGCTGGAGTAAACCCGAGAACCCAGATGAAACCCACACGGAGAGAACACGCACAGAAACTCTGCACAACCAGTAAACTGAACTCAGGATCGAATCAGGGACCCCAGAGCTACGAAGCACTACGCGCTGCACCACTGTGACACGCACATTTAGAAGAATACGTAGAACGGGACGTACTACAGTATCTACAGATCAACCAAAGGTATTTGGACACTTAACCCACACCTGGACATTTACTAACTTCACTCCACTATAAAACAACATGTCAAAGCAAGTGGTATTTATTTATTTGAAAGAAATACATTCGTTCAACTTCTGTAGACCTGTCTTTCAATCCAAATTGAACTTGGACGGATCAGATGGTAGAGTGTCCGTGTAGAGAAAGCCAGGAGAAGAATTTCCAATCTGACTGAACCAAGGGTCCTATAAAGCACAGAGGTGGCTGGGGCTGTTTTTCCTACAGTGGTGTCGGTGAGCTTGTGTTCATCCACAGCATCATGAAGTGTACGGAGGCATTTTGGATGCAAACATGGAGAATCGGCGAAGAAAATATTCAAGCGACATCAGTGGGTTTTTCAGCAGGATAATGATCCAAAGCAGACCAGCAGCCTTTTGAAAGAATACTTCATGCTTCATTTAAAATCCATTTTAATTGTATAACATCAGACTTAAAAAGCAGCTTTACTGAACCCTGGATGTAGATCTACATCTATATCTATATCTAGGTTGTATAAAAAGAACTGGCCGAGGTTTAATCGAGGAACAACATTTCAATTATTGAAATATCCTGGAACTGAATCGTACTGCAACCAGTAAATTCTGACGAGAATATTAAAAGAAATATTTGAAAGTATATCAATTTTAGAAAGAATATAACCATTATATTCTGACAGGATTTCTTAAAATCACTCGGGCCAATTCCCATTAGGAGATGAAACATTTTCTTCTTTTTGTTTTCATTTCCCCCCATTTTTCGCTATTTTGGCACAGCCTCAGTCTTTTCCTCAGCTCCCAGCCATGAATGGATTTGAACTCAATGTCCTGACGCTAGGGCATGCGTAGCACGCGGGAGTAAAGGAAATGAAACATTATTTCTAAGTTGTTTCTTAGAAACCCGGCAGGGCTTGATCGTGATTAGCTGATCTTTTATATATATATATATATATATATATATATATATATATATATATATATATATATATATATAAATCTGTCTTTTCCCATGGGTTTGTAATTTCCATTCAAAACCTCCACCAAGCTTCCACATACTGAAAATCCGGCAGGTTTTATGGCTACATTTTCTGGAGAACACATAGGACCAGTAACACAAAGCTGCAATGTAGGGACCTCAGATTTCTCTCGATTAACAAAAAGCTTAAAAGTCCTGTTGTAATCCCTGTAATACAGTGTGTAGATTACACCGCTTTCATTGTGTGAAGATTTTAACGCTCTCTAATCCACATATATCAAACACAAGGCCCGCGGGCCGAACTAGGTCGGCTGCACTTTTCTATCTAGCCCGCGCATTGATGCGAGTTTTAAATTGATCTTGGCCCGCTTCCATACCGCCTGCGCCGCACTGAACTACAAGTCCCAGCAAACTTTGCCAACGTGCTGCACGCTAAACATCAGGTTACCGCCACCCCTCCTCCTCTCACCCACACACACGACAGTTGATCCAGCGCACTGTCTGGATGTCAAAATTAGTAATGGTTTTAACAGCAGCATTGTTCCCTATTATCAAAAAAGTACAGTATTACTGTAGCTAGCTAGCAGTCAGTCGGCCAGAAGGAAAGTTGGGCGTGAAGGTAAGGCATTCCATGACAGGTGGGAGTTATACTTATTTGTCAACCATAAAGAAAAACCTGTCTGTCTGGTTTACCAGGAGACTCTGTCCGTAACGAATACCATAAGACGTCATTATGAGACAAAACACCGTGACAGATATGGGGACTTGGATAGACTAAAGCAGAGGCAACAGAAAGTGTTAAACAGAAAGTGTTGCCTAGTAGACCAGCAAACAATGTTTTCTAAAGCAAAAGCTGTAAAAACCAGTTTGACAGTGACTGAAGAAATAGCTAAATCAGGCCGACCAAACACCGAGGCTGATTTTCTGAAGAAGTGCGTGCTTAAAGTTAGCGATGTGCTGTGCCCTGATAAAAGACAAGCATTTGCCTTAAATGGTCTGCACTTACATAGCGCTTTACACTGTGTCTCATTCATCCATACACACACACACACCAGTGGTAGCAGAGCTGCCATGCAAGGCGCTAACCTGCCATCGGGAGCAACTTGGGGTTCAGTGTCTTCCCCAAGGACACTTCGGCATGTGGAGTCACGTGGGCCGGGAATCGAACCTCCACCCCTACGATTAGTGGACAACCCGCTCTACCACCTGATCCACAGCCGCCCTAGCAGTCATTCTTAGCAGAAATACAGTGGCAGATCGTGTGGATGAGCTAGCCATAGATCTACAAGAGTAGCTCGCTGAAAAAGGAAAATCCTTTGTAGCTTTCTCACTTGCTGTGAAGGCGAACTACGATTCAGTCAGAACTGGACAGTTTTACGCTTTTATCGCAGAAACTACGCCGCTGCTCCACCTACAGTTCGCCCGTATGCTGTGCGCTTGGTACCACATACCTGTATGAAAAGCTGCTCTCCGTTATGAAGATAAACATCTCACAGATCACGACTTATGGACAAGCACCTTCATTCAATTCTCAGAGTTGCAGCAGCTCAGGAGTTGACCCCAAATATTAATAAACTCGCATCAAAGAATACAAGCTAGGTTTCAAGTCGTAGCAAACAGATAACAAAATAAACCTGAAAACCTGATAAACTCTTAAATAGTTTGGGCAGTTTATTTAAGTGTTATTCATGTGATTGCTTTTAGTTATTTGATGCTAAAAGTCGTATTACCCATTATATGAAGTTCATATTTATATGAAGCGATGATCAAGTTGTGTCACAGCAGCATCACTTCTTTTTTTTTTCAACAAAAAATAAATATAAGTCATATCTGGCCTGCGGATTGGTCTATTTTATTATTTTTTTATATGGCCCCTATGTTCCCCTGTGTTGATTGAGTTTGACACACCTGCTCTAATCCTACTACACTGCTAATTCAGTTACACATCCCACCCTGAGCCCGAGCGGAAAGGAAAGAGGAAGTGCTATGCTCACCGCTACAGCTCGTCAGGTTATAATATTTTAAATATTCCAGACCGTTTGAATGAAATAAATGATGTCAGAACAATTTCAAACTACACTAACAGTGTGTAATAAGGTGTTCAAGTTCATGAGGATTCCACCAACAGCCTCAAATGATCTGCCTCGAGTTAACGTAATCTTGAATAGCGCATAATCCACTAGTTCCATTGTTTCGAATGTACAATGAAATACAGTAAAACCAGTTCTTGGTAGTGGACCGAGACATTTTAAGCTTTTGGAAAAATCTGAAATTATGGTGGTTAAAGCTGTATGCATCCAGGTACTGCTAACGGGGTGACGTTTGCATCAAAATACTCCAATTATACCAGAGATATAGCGCTAATATTGTAGATATCACTGTTAAATATGCCTTTTACACATGAGATCCATTTATCCATCCATCCATTCTCCATACCACTTATCCTACACATGGTCACGGGGGAGCCTGGAGCGTATCCCAGGGAACTTGGGGCACAAGGTGGGGAACACTCTGGATGGGGTGCCAACCCATTGCAGGGCACAATACCACACACATTCACACACTACGGACAATTTGGAGATGCCAAATCAGCCTACAGCGCATGTCTTTGGACAGGGGGAGGAAACCGAGTACCTGGAGGAAACCGGGTGAACAGGAGAACATGCAAGTGCCACAGATAGAGGGCGTAAACCCCCAACCCCGGGGGTGCGAGGCAAATGTGGAGAGATACTGTAGCATTTTGACAACTAAATATATTGCAATTTGTCAGTGTGTTCGAATATAATCCAGCCATCCATCCATCTTCTATACCGCTTTATCCTTTTCAGGGTCACGGGGAACCTGGAGCCTATCCAATGGAGCATCGGGCACAAGGCGGGGTACACACTGGACAGGGTGCCAATCCATCGCAGGGCACAATCACACATCCATTCATACACTACGGACACTTTGGACACGCTAATCAGCCTACCATGCATGTCTTTGGACTGGGGGAGGAAACCGGAGTACCCGGAGGAAACCGGGTGAACAGGAGAACATGCAAGCTCCACAGATACAGGGCGTAAACCCCCAAATCCGGGGGTGCGAGGCAAATGTGGAGAGGTACTGTAGCATTTTGACAACTAAATATATTGCAATTTGTCAGTGTGTTCCAATATAACATTTTTTTTTTAAAACCCGTTTGTACATTGTTTTGATTTGCTTTTGAACTGTTAAAGCTCAAGAAGGATCCTTTAGAAAGAATAGTTTGGCAAAAAAAAAAAAAAAAAAAAAAAAAGCAACTGTACACTAATGTACTTGATCAGTGTTGAAGCTTCTGAAGTTTACTTCTTTGGATTTAAGTCAACTTATTTAGACGCCTATCTCACCAGAATCGTTTTCATAAATCCATGCACGAATCTTGACACTTCGTTCAAATTGTTCAGCTCCATTAACTCCATTAATTGGTTTATTAAAATAACAAAAATATTGTTGCGTCCCCAAGATGGCAATAACATTACAGCTTTCAGAATCGCTTAAAAAAATAATCAATCAGTTCTCCAAACGCAATCATTTAACCCGTGTATTTCTACCGCAGTGCTAAATGACATTTAATGTCGTCCCTTGTGAAAATGGGACGTTGGTAGATTTTTTCCCCTGACAGTCTCAGTAATTACTAAACCTTTCCAATGAACAGATGACACGAGTAGGAACTGATCTGCCAGCACCTCTATGTGAAGCTGATGCAAACAGAACAAGATGCGAAGATGGCGAGAAATAGATTGATAACCACTGAGACAGTAAGAGAGTCTACAGGCTCTGGCCTTAAATAACCTTTTAACATCAATTAAAATATTCTCATGAATCAATTCCTCGGTCAGTTCGGTGTGTTCATGGTGAACAGAATTATGGGATCGTCCTCTCTGTGAAGGATGTGTCCACAGTAAAGATCATTAGAGGACAGCTGTACTTATACTGCTTATAATCTAATTCCTGATAATCTAACCACCTAACGTAACATAACACAAGGCTGTTTCACTAACTTGTTATATTGATAGTTGTTAGCTTCAGTTAATGAAAATGTTTTTTTTCACTGATAGGTTTAGTTTTCATTAATGATAATAACCTTGCTAGTTATCCTTTATTTCTGGTGTTAAATTGGATATAATCAACCTCAAGTTGACTTTTTTTTTCTTTCTCGAAGAAACAAGATATAACGAGAGCAGAAAAGCTGACAGGCTACACTTCAAAAACTCTCTAACTCATTCTGGCATTTCAGCATTGACGTGTTGCAGCTCACAGTCAAAACAGCAACAGAAAACCAGTCCAGAGTCAAAACAGAAGCAGAAAACCAGTCCAGAGTCAAAACAGTAACGGAAAAAACATTCTAGAGTCAAAACAGTAACGGAAAAAACAGTCTGGAGTCAAAACAGAAGCAGAAAACCAGTCCAGAGTCAAAACAGAAGCAGAAAAGCAGTCCAGAGTCAAAACAGTAACGGAAAAAACAGTCTAGAGTCAAAACAGAAGCAGAAAACCAGTCCAGAGTCAAAACAGAAGCAGAAAACCAGTCCAGAGTCAAAACAGTAACGGAAAAAACATTCTAGAGTCAAAACAGAAGCAGAAAACCAGTCCAGAGTCAAAACAGAAGCAGAAAACCAGTCCAGAGTCAAAACAGTAACGGAAAAAACAGTCTAGAGTCAAAACAGAAGCAGAAAACCAGTCCAGAGTCAAAACAGAAGCAGAAAACCAGTCCAGAGTCAAAACAGTAACGGAAAAAACAGTCTAGAGTCAAAACAGAAGCAGAAAACCAGTCCAGAGTCAAAACAGAAGCAGAAAACCAGTCCAGAGTCAAAACAGAAGCAGAAAACCAGTCCAGAGTCAAAACAGTAACGGAAAAAACAGTCTAGAGTCAAAACAGAAGCAGAAAACCAGTCCGGAGTCAAAACAGCAGCAGAAAACCAGTCCGGAGTCAAAACAGCAGTAAAAAACCAGTCCGGAGTCAAAACAGCAGCAGAAAACCAGTCCGGAGTCAAAACAGCAACAGAAAACCAGTCCAGAGTCAAAACAGAAACAGAAAACCAGTCCAGAGTCAAAACAGTAACAGAAAAACAGTCCAGAGTCAAAACAGTAACAGAAAAACAGTCCAGAGTCAAAACAGCAACAGAAAAACAGTCCAAGTCAAAACAGCAACAGAAAAATAGTCCAGAGTCAAAACAGCAACAGAAAAACAGTCCAGAGTCAAAACAGTAACAGAAAAACAGTCCAGAGTCAAAACAGCAGCAGAAAACCAGTCCAGAGTCAAAACAGCAACAGAAAACCAGTCCAGAGTCAGAACAGCAGCAGAAAACCAGTCCAGAGTCAAAACAGAAACAGAAAACCAGTCCAAGTCAAAACAGCAACAGAAAAACAGTCCAAGTCAAAACAGCAACAGAAAAATAGTCCAAGTCAAAACAGCAACAGAAAAACAGTCCAAGTCAAAACAGCAACAGAAAACCAGTCCAAGTCAAAACAGCAACAGAAAAACAGTCCAGAGTCAAAACAGTAACAGAAAACCAGTCCGGAGTCAAAACAGCAACAGAAAACCAGTCCAAGTCAAAACAGCAACAGAAAACCAGTCCAAGTCAAAACAGTAACAGAAAAACAGTCCAGAGTCAAAACAGTAACAGAAAACCAGTCCGGAGTCAAAACAGCAGTAAAAAACCAGTCCGGAGTCAAAACAGCAACAGAAAACCAGTCCAGAGTCAAAACAGAAGCAGAAAACAGTCCGGAGTCAAAACAGAAGTAGAAAACCAGTCCAGAGTCAAAACAGCAACAGAAAACCAGTCCAGAGTCAGAACAGCAGCAGAAAACCAGTCCAGAGTCAAAACAGAAACAGAAAACCAGTCCAGAGTCAAAACAGTAACAGAAAAACAGTCCAGAGTCAAAACAGTAACAGAAAAACAGTCCAGAGTCAAAACAGCAGCAGAAAACCAGTCCAGAGTCAAAACAGCAGCAGAAAACCAGTCCAGAGTCAAAACAGAAACAGAAAACCAGTCCAGAGTCAAAACAGTAACAGAAAAACAGTCCAGAGTCAAAACAGTAACAGAAAAACAGTCCAGAGTCAAAACAGCAGCAGAAAAACAGTCCAGAGTCAAAACAGCAACAGAAAAACAGTCCAAGTCAAAACAGCAACAGAAAAATAGTCCAGAGTCAAAACAGCAACAGAAAACCAGTCCAGAGTCAGAACAGCAACAGAAAAATAGTCCAGAGTCAGAACAGCAACAGAAAAATAGTCCAGAGTCAGAACAGCAACAGAAAAACAGTCCAAGTCAAAACAGCAACAGAAAAATAGTCCAGAGTCAGAACAGCAACAGAAAAATAGTCCAGAGTCAGAACAGCAACAGAAAACCAGTCCAAGTCAAAACAGCAACAGAAAAATAGTCCAAGTCAAAACAGCAACAGAAAAACAGTCCAAGTCAAAACAGCAACAGAAAAATAGTCCAAGTCAAAACAGCAACAGAAAAACAGTCCAAGTCAAAACAGCAACAGAAAACCAGTCCAGAGTCAAAACAGAAGCAGCGTGTTCCTGTCTAAATGGCTCTGGAGCTCAGCATATAGGTGATGTCCACAAATAAACCTTTTGGAATGGATCATGATCATAAAACTGTTTCTTTCATGTTTACGAATCTAACATCCCCCTTCAGCAAGTGATCACGTGAAAACAGTGCTGGATTACATGCACAAAGGCACACGTGCAAAAAAAAAAAAAAAACTTTAGTGTATTACAGTCTGGCCTCTAAATACTGAACAAGGTTCGACCACAACTACATGGTATTAACCACCATATTCATTACATCCTAATTATTAACATCCATGACTGGTGCAGATTCAGGGAACAGCTGAACCTTTTATCATAAGTGGAGGTTATTATAACAGTAAAGGGGTGATTATATCAGCACGGCTGTGATTCAGTGATGTGAAATCACAGTGTAGCTACCAAGACTGTAAGTGTGAGCTTGCTTTTAGGGTGTTTTCAGACCTGCAGACCTGTGCTTTGTTCCTGTTACATTCAGTACGTTTACATGGACAACAATAATCCGATATTACACCCGATTAAGACAGTATTCTGATTAAGAAACTATCATATAAACAGCGATTATTGATGACCTTAATCCGACTAATATCGGAATATTGCTGTCCATGTAAACGTACTGAATGTTGTATTTTCTCCTTCACATGACAACATTTCAAAGTGTACCCAAGTGAAGGTCAGGTGTCCACAAACATTTGGCATGAACCTGGCACATACCAAACAGCTGAAAATGGGTGGTCTGCGTTGAAAATACACTTTTTTTTAACAGTGGTCCGGTCCAAAATGACATGAACAGACCTAAAGTGCTTGTCCTCACAACAAAGCTAGTTTTTCAACACCGGCAGTGCATGTTTATAGTGATATAGTCGCATCTGCAGATTATATTTTGCTGAACCAGCAAATGAAAACACTCAGCATGAGAGCAGTGCCTGGTCTATTGTACTGGCCCTTATTGGAAATGGTTTATCTCCAAATTGCACACCCTGACAGTTTATTCCTAAGCGTGGTTTTTCTTTACGTAGTTTTCCCTGACCTGTGGATGCAGGACTTAATGATTACCCGAGTTTCATTCTTCCAATACTGACGATTTCGAATACTTCCACGCATATCCCTAATATGCACAAGATTTTAACATATAAAGGACAATGCCTGAGGCTTGGACGTGGCTGAACGTTATGACTATACATGTCATCTACACAAAATGTGTGTGTGTGTGTGAGAAAGTCTCTCCTGGACTGAACTCAGGGCTTCCATCGGTCAGGGTCGATATCTTCACTTCAGCTTGAAGGAAGGTCCTGTTTTTTTTTTTCCCGCATTATTAATTATATCGGATTTTACACATGAAAAATCAATACAACAATAAAAAAATAAAAAAAAGTTGTGATGACTTCAAGAAGTATATGTAAGAGAGAGAGAGAGAGAGAGAGAGAGAGAGAGAGAGAGAAAGAGTTCATAAATGTTCATAAATATAAATACTATATATATCCCCACAGTATGCATTTAGATTCAGGTAGAAATGTGAAGGGAAAAAGTGAAGGCAATAGTGAAGAAGGAAAAATAAAAGAGAAGGAATGCAAGGAGGAATTGCAGAAAGGCTAAAGGTGCTGGACAAAGGCAAGGTGTCAAGGGCTTGTGAGTCATGACTGCTTACACAGACTCGCTAACCAGCTGAGAACCGCCAGGGCAAATTTATTTATTGACCGACTGCACGCGCACGTGTGTGTGTGTGTGTGTGAGAGAGAGAGAGAGAAAGAGAGAGAGAGTATAATGGTTGCTGAACCAAAACCTTTCCTGTCCCCTAAAGCAAACAAATTGAGCGAAGCTAGCTCGTAACACCGTCTCGGCTTTTCCTTTAAATCGGCAGCAGCGACACTTCCTTCAGCTCTTCATACAGTAGCGTATCAGAAGGAAACGGGAGCCTGCTGATCACGACACACTGCTGTATCAGGAGCTCATCACTACCCGGGATGGAAACTGATATATTCACTTGCACCACTGATTCATTTCCTCATGCCAGTGACAAACAAATCAAATTCAGATCCTCTCGTTTCCTCAGCTCCCAGCTCCTATTGCAATTCATTTACAGAATGCTTATTTTCAATGGAGTCGAAATATAATACAATACATACAGGAGGACCGAAAATGCGGCCTTCTGAGCACACTTCGGAGACATGAAGATCCCCCCGACATCTGTACGACTGCTACAAACCATCAACAACATTGAATGCTCAGAAGTAGATATTTGATCAAATGAAGTAATACCGTCTAAATGCTTTTAAAAATTGAGGGAATTCTTCTTTTAAGTTTAGAGTTGCCCAACAACCATGCTAACAACCTGCATCCGTAATCCCCAAAGCGTCTCGGGATCGAGTGCAAATGGGAGAATCCATACTTACAAGCCATTTTTAAATCACTGGCCCTTTAAGAAACAAGCTCTGCACTAATTTTTGGTTTCAAAGAATGGCACAATGTTAAAAAAAAAATTACAGTTAGTCTTGATAGATACAATAAAAAGTTGTTTTTTTTTACATAAAGCAGAGGTCTTAGCTAAACGTGCACTGTCATCATGTTAGAGGAAATTTATGGGAGTAGAGAGAGATAAATTACAGAGAGGCAGACAAGAGAAGCATGGCAGAGAAAAAGATAAATGTGAATAAAGTGAAAAAAAAAAAACTCACCCTGCGAGACAGAGCAAGAAAACAAGATAAAAGCCAGAGAGGAGAGAGGACTAAAAGAGAACGAGAGACGCGGCGTCTCTACCAGGAGTCAACTTGAGCGTTCTCAAGGTATGTTGGCGATAAAATTCCTGAGTCAGCCTAGTGAGACCCAGAGAACTGATGCTAATTGATGGTGCAATCTGAACTAGACGACAGTCATGGCTCGGAGAACCGCTGAAGTGATTAGTCACGAGTGCATGTCGACTAGACAGTGCCCCTGACTAGACACAGTTCAATGTCACAGCGTCAGACTGTTAAGAAGCGTTGATTGGCTTCCTGTAGGACAGCAAGAGCGACTGGCCACATCTAATTTACACATCGATGATTAAGACTCCGGTAATGATGTAAAGCATAGGAATGTTAATTCAGGGTTAGATCTCTCCTGACCATGGAGTATTAATCTGTAGGACAGAAATGTGCAGGTTTTTAAATTTCAGCCTTAATCATACCTTGTTGAGGTACTTGTCCTGTACAGGCATAGAGGAGATGATCTGATTGGATGTAAGAGCAGAATGCCTAACCACACCTGTAGATAATGTATTAATTACATACCCCCCACCCCATTTTATAATTTCATGCTTTGGTGGCTGATTATGATTAAAGGCTCTGGGTTCAAGCCCCAGCACTACCAAGCTGCCACTGACGGGCCCGATGGTGAAGCAACAAAAAGAAAAACCTGACTGACAGGTTACCGTGCAAGGCATCGGAAATGCAAACGCAAAGGGGATCCATTTAAAAGATGCTGTTGAGTGTCTTTCAGTTTACATGTAAGTGACTCAGACGTCACCACAGAAGTAAGTTTATGTAGGGTGACAATACGTCCTCTTTTCCCCGGACATGTCCTCTTTTTCGGACCTTCAAAAAGGCGTCTGGACGGGATTTCTAAATTTGAGAAAATGTTCGGAATTCAGTTTTAGTTTTGTTATGACGTGCTTATGCTCTAATACTGCATCAAGTGTGCGCATATTTGCATTGCTTTAACCCCTCTCTGTAATTCCTGCCTTCTCACACACCAATTGGTCGATTCTAAAAGGCTTGCAGCAACTATTTCTGCCTCTCAACCATTAGCCTACTCTCAGCAAACACGAAGGATGCTCTGTACGGTGTCAGATAGTTGCTTGACAAGAGCAGCAAATGCCAGCTGTCCTGAGTTGAAACAATGCCCATGGCCATATAAGGTCATTTTAAATTTCATGTTATCACACTGCTTCCTATTACATGGACATTCAAATGTGTAAATGATGGCAGAAGGTACACTCATGACATCTAATATTTAATTTTATTACAAAAACATTCAAAAGAATAAAGTAAAAAATGTCAAATGTGGGCGGAGTGAAACCAATTTTACATATTATATATATATGATGTTAACACTCAGTACGTTTACATGGACAACAATAATCCGATATTAACCCGACTAAGAAACTAGCATGTAAACAGCAACTACTGATGACCTTAATCCGACTAAAGTCATACTCGAAGTAAACACAAATGGAATTAAGACGTGTGGAGTATTCCTGTTTTAGTCACGTTATCGACGTGTATTACAGACATGTACACACCTTAATCACACTATTAACATCGTATTGGAGTTTTCACCGCATTTTGCAACAGGACACGTACACACACGGCAGTGCTCGACCTTTTTACGGCAAACAAGAGAGCACGGCTGCGTCCCAAACCGCGTACTTACCTGCTACAGTATATAGAAGGTGCAATAGATGTATCTCAGCTACTATATAGTAGGTAAGTACGCGGTTTCGGACGCAGCCCACGGTTTCAAGCAGTCGTCTATTTGCACGTACAGCATGAAAAATAATTAACTGCACTTGAAGCGTTCGTGAAATTAAAAATGAAACACCCAAAACTGTATACGGTTCCATAACGAAGACCAACTGTATGTTAATACGTGAAACTCTGGAGGGAACGTCGGATGGCGTGGCGTGGCGACGTAATGACGTGTGACGTTAATCGCTCTATGTTCCATAACATGTCAAACGGGAACATGAAAGGAGTATTCTAAAAGCGACTCATGTAAACACCTTAATCAGAATATTGTCTTATTCAGAATAAGGTCAGTAATTAGATTATTGCTGTCCATGTAAACGTAGTCACTTTTAGTGTAGTGTCTTTTTCAGCGTATTAAAGTTTGCATTCATAGTAACACTGTAGGACCCCTTGCAGGCAGTGGCAATGGTGAAAACTGATTGTGGGTTTTTAGGTGTTTTGTAGTGTTACTCTATTTTCTGTTACAGATTTTGCATGTCACTCCGTTTGGATTTGAAGGTTGACCTTTCAATCGGGTCTGAATCCGATCAAAATCGCCCGGTTAGATTTTCTTTTGCACTTTTTCCCTCCCACGGTTCACTTGCGGCGCATGTTTGTAAAGGCGTAGCCTATTAACGTACAATTTGATCATAAATGCGAAGACAAAACTAAATTGAGAGTAAAATATTTACCATTTATTTGAGATTTGAGAGAGGCAGAAGGTCTCGATAAGCTTTAGCGAGCACATTTTACCACTCAAAACGCCAAACCTCCGAACTGTACAACTGGCAATCCTTCATCCCACACACTCTAATGCTTCTCCTCACTGACACACAGTATTCTCTTTCTCTATCTCCCTGCTCTTGCATAACAGTGATAGAGCTCTAGGCTATGCATAAATCTCTCATCAGCTCCAGTGATGATCATAACACACTGCCAACACACACACACACACACCTTTCTCTTTCTCTCATTGCTTCTCACATCAATCCAGTAAAATATCTGTGTTTGCCCTTTCATACACATGGGCATTTGTCAATAGAAGCACATGCTGTGTTGGTTTAAGCCTTCGTCAGTGTACAAAGCTCATGTTTCAGTACAACTCTCTGAGAGAGACTGAAAAATGAACTCATCAAAATTAATTCATCCTTTCTCTATCCTATATTGTTTTCGCACAGGTCTGTTGAAATTGCAAATCCATATTGGATCACATTGACAGAATATGTAAAGAACTGATACCACATGGTGGCGGCGGCGGTGGTGATTTCCTGAGGAATGAAACGCGAGTTAAACCCACTCAGCTGAGCACGAGGCTTTTGGCCAAGACCAACTGCGCTTACTGTAGCTGACGCACTGTACAAGTCCTTAGATGGAAGGATAATGTGGGTGTGTGGGTGTAGGGCAACTACACTCATTCCCTTTGCACAGAAAGATAAAGAATTAGAAATAAACTGGATTTAATATGCAGTATATAGGACAGGACAGGAGACGCACTGAAAAGGTTATCAAAAAAGGAAATAAATTTTTTTTAAAAAGCCACTGGCAATTTTCAGATAAAAGTCAGAGAAAACGCTGCTCTGGTTTTCGCTCTGTCGGTGATCTTTAACTGTTAAATGGGCTAAACTGAATCGAGGGCAACCTAAATCAAAGGACAGGTGTATAGCATTGTGCGTAAATGTGCATGTGCGTGTGTCTCAGGAGATTGTCTGAAGGCCGATGGAAACTCAGATCGGTTGTAGGGCCATTATAAATAGGGTTCCTATTACTCATGCCGAATGTAGGCTGACTTGACATTTGCGGGTCGAGACGTTACGAGTTAGCACAAAGTTCTTCCTACTGTCCTTGATTTGTAGAGAAAACTTTACAGTATGAAGAAAACCAGGCCAGGACTATTTTGCACCGGAAAAAAAAAAAATTGCTCTAAAGGGTACGGGCGCAATCTGTGAAGTATGCTGCCGCAACATGGTCGAATCCCTTGCGTGTTCAGGAGTCCGTTTTGTGATCAGCTCCTGCAGCATCGCAGACCAAAACACGGACATAAGAAAGGCTTGAACCATGCTTTAGACGTGACGCAAACCCCTGTGCGCGGTACATGACAAAATAGAAGTCCTGGCTGTATGTAATAAAATCATTCCGAAGAGGTGAGGGAGAGACAAAGAAACAGGAAGAGTATCCTAGCATTAAAGAAAACGCCTCATAGCACCGATAATCACAGTAAATCGCAAACTAGTGAAAGCAGTGTATTGAGAGATTCAAGTCGCTACACATTAAAATCTATTAGGCTAACACATATGACAAACGTCGTCACCGGCTTGCTCAATAGAGATAGATTCACACCCTTAAAAATCTATATCCTGTGTTTATATGTTTCCGTAAAGCTGTTTTGAGACAATGTCCATTGTTAAAAGCGCTATACAACTAAAATTGAATTGAATTGAATATGACAGAAGTAATATCTGGCATTAAAAACAAAAAAACAAACAAACAAGAAAAAACCCACTGTCATCGCTATGAGGAAAACTCTCCAGTCTACCCGTATAATTTTTTTAACTAACCTGTCTGTGACCCCATTTTCTCCCAAATTCATTTTCTGCCCTTTTTATTTAGGTCTGAAAGTCCTGCAGGATGTACCAACTTGGAAGGAAGAAGGTGTGTGTCTCTACTTTGGCACCCCTTTGCATCTTTTCAAAATGTAACTCATGCAGTATCATGGGACAACTGAACACATTTCGATGACAGCTCTAACCTCCTTAAGTCGGCTTTACACTGTGCGGATCCAGCGGACTAGCAACTACGTTCTGCCGTATTGTATCACGGCGACGCCGCACAGGTTTGTAGTTTTTCAACTGGAAAGCATGAAAATTGTTCGACGTTGTCATAACAGTAAATAAACTCTATGAACAGAGCGTGTGGGTGCTAATTAGCTAGCTACAAACCCCGGAAGCTGTAATTTTATCCTCTGTTTCTTTCCATGTCGCGGCCCTTCTTTGTCCTGCGGTCTGCTGGTGCTGGTACAATTCAACAAACTGCTCTTCTTTTAAATCCAATGTAGCCATTCTAGCTGTCCTGTGAGTTTTGTGTAATCCTATGCTGTCCTCCGACTGGTGGATTTGAGCAAAATTGTTTGACACTGTCGTGACGGCCGCCAGCGAGCGTGTCTCGTTATACGGTCTCGACACACAACCGAAGATTATGCTTTATGCTGTACAGTTGTGTCTGCGACAGCAGAATATTGTATACAGTGTAAACCCGGTTTTACTTTATAGTGAAAAGACAGACATCTGTGTTTGGCTCAACACAAGAGCACAGCAGCAGGGTGTGAAGAGGAGGGAGATTGCTGTCTTGGACTTGCCTTGGCCACAGATGATCACAGGGATCCCTTACATTTGGTGCATAATTGTAGACACCCACACAGCTCCCTAACCTGCAGACTTTTCAGCTCTTTTGCAGAAGTTGGCTTGTTTTGTTAAGAGTTTGTTCACCTTTCAGATGTTTATACAAATTGCAGATGTTGTCTGGGTTGCATACTGCATACTGTACTGTATATATTGGGTCAGTGCAACAGCTGTTTTCATCCACAAGGGATGCAAAACATGGCCGAACCTCAGTCTTCTCAAATGGGGTAAAGTATGACCTGGCATGAAGAACATCTCAAAATCATACAACATAAACTGTACTTCTGAAACAGATTCAAACTTGTGCTTCACTAATCATCTGGAGAAGATTCAACCAAATCTCGAATCGACTCTTCATGTACAACACCTCATTTCCACGATGCTTTACAAGGTGACTGTGCATGGGCATGAGGCGTGTGGAAAAAAAAGAAGTTAGAGATAAAGAGGCGTTCTGAGGCAGAGTGCTACCCTCCCGATCTCCGCTCTGCTTCTGTCAGCACACCAGCATTTTCCCCAAAGATCAATCAGATTACATAACACTGCAGAGAGAGGAAGACGAACACAAAGGGTGGGAGGAGGAGGGGCTGCAGTGAGGCAGAGTGGAGAGTTCAGAGCAACAAATGAAACTAGAGAAGGACATTGCCAGCTTAAAGAAGCCCAAACATAAACAGTTACAACGGATCGAGACAGACTGTCCGCAACACCCTGACAGCACGTATGGGTAAAAGTCTCCTTCAGGAGAGGGAGAGAAGGAAAAGCAGATGGGCTCACGCCATATCTAACAGCAGGATAGGGTCTGCATGACTCACTGGAATTAAACAACAGGTGTGACATGGCTGTCCCAGAACAGGAGGTGGCCACCAACAGTAGCACCTGAGCCCAGTGATGAGAGCTTCGTAGTAACAGAAGAAAAGAAGCAACAGCAAGAATGCCTGCAGTCTGCAATCCCCTGCTCTAACACAGCCGATTCACCACACCCTGGGCTACTGAAATCGCTAGTGTGGGATACAGGAGTTCTTATTATACATGCTGAGAAAAGTGAAGAGAAAAAAAATGTCTGGAAGCTTGTACATTCATTATTAGAAGATAAAAGTTGCTACAGAAGGACATAATTTAGGGCTGTAGACCTTTGATTGGTCTATAGTGCCAAATAAGTGTAAAAAAAAAATTAGTAATGCTGCATTCACTAGAGTTTGTAACGTGTAATTATCAACCTCCAACAAGGATAAGGCCATAGAACTTGAAATCCTGACTCATGAACTCGGGGCAGTCTTCTCAACGATGACTTCCTCCAAGTTCCCAGGAAGTGAGGTCAAATCAAGACGGCTGTCCCCAGCATCAAAATTAAGCAAATCGGTACTTCTTTCCTTTAAATGAGTTTTTGCTTTAGATCAATCAACATACAGACATAGTCACTTGTTAAATCTACAACATTGACTGTACAAATAGCTGTCTGAGAAGAAAAATCACATCCTCACTACATCACATCCTCACAATTAGCTGGCTAGCTTGTCCTATCAAAAGAAGAACACGGAGGCATTCGTGGGTTTCCGCCACTTTGTATCTAGAATGCACAAGCAAAATTCGGCCCAAATGACATGTACACTCCGGGCCAAAAATTGACATTTATATTTGGAAAAATCTGGGTTCGCTGTGGGTGGTGTGGTGGTGTGACAGGTTTTGTTGCCACCTCACAGTTCCAGGTTCCGCGGATAGATCACATAGGTTAGTCTGTGTGGAGTTTCGGACAATGTTCTCCCTCTCAGTCCTCCGCTTTCCTCTCACCACCCAAAAACAACTAAGTAGACCTGTGCAATAGACTGGTGCCACATCACATCCAGGGTTCACTGGGTTGACCATATGCAAAACCCTTCTTTGCAGTGCCACTATCATTAATCTAACTAGCAGTCATATTAATGTAAGAATGATCAAGAAAAACGACCAAGTATATGTCTCAACCGGCTCCTTAGTTCAGTAGGTAGTGAATCAGTATATCGTGTACACGAGTTTGGACACTGGTAAGGAAGAACTGAATTTCCGGTGACATGTCACCAAAAAATAAAAACCTAAAAATATTTGATTGAGACAACCCTTAAAATGGCCGACTCCCTGATCAGTGCTCTGACTCCTGATCTAGGGAGCTGGTTGAGACATTATCTAGTATAATAAACTCATTCAGCATTGTAGTAGTGATACAGTGCAGTACATCCTAGTCATGTAAAACACATTTGTAGTGTCTATCAGGTGTGTATTCTGATATTTTGTCCAGTCATCGATGTCTTTAGTCACTGACAAGGTACAGAAGTATACAGGTCTGTGAGTTCCTTATCTTTTACTGACAAGGCATAAAAAAAGGGGGGGGCGGGGGTCTTCAATTGAAGACAATAGCTAACGTTTTCTCCTAGCTGTGAGATAAACATCACCCAGGGGAGCTGTAGGAATAGGGAGACATGAGAACGTGAATGATGTACATGAAACAGACGGCTGGCAGAGTTGTAGGGGAGAGACAAAATCTGTTTAATGAGAACCTCAATGATAGCAGTTCTGTCGTTATTTACTTCACAATGAAAGTATATTAGGCAAATTTTCTACCTAATTCACTATTAAAAGGCCCAACCTTTAAAATTCTCCCACATTTAATCAACAGTAGGACGATTCAATGTCAATGTTAATACGTTAGATTACTGGGTGAACAATAGGCCAATGCCCCTTGATAACAGCATCTGAGTCAGTCTTTGAGGCTAACCTTGAGGTCCTGTACCATTACCATTTTTAAAAAAAAAATGCTGTTTGCTATCAAAAGCAGGAAATCTGATATAGCTCTCCTTTTGGAGAAACCTAATTTGGGCCACCTCATGGCTATTCGTTTAATAAGAAAAAGGCAGTGACTTTGGAAAATGTGTGTCCCCTTGGACTGGCGTCTCATCCAGGGTATATTCCTGCTTCACATCCAATGCTCCTGGGATAGGCTCCAGATCCACTCCGGATTCACATTCGGGATGGGCTCCAGATCCAATGTGATCAGCACGACTGATCTGGGCCAATTTTTCCAGTTGTTGGATTAGTATTATTACTACTGTAGTATGTAATGTTACACACACAGTGAGCAGAAATGGAGCTCTAAAAGGTCAGCAGACATGAATAAAAGGAACCCATCGATATGTAGTAAACAGCAATGATTTCACATGCCTAGTTGTTTTGGGAGAATATAAAACTGAAAAGCTGAGAGTGGTTTATCCATACAGATCTGCATGGTGTGTGTGCGTGTGTGTGTGTTTCTGTGTTTGTGTTCATCCCACCACATGTGGTGTAATCAATCACTCAGTGTTTTATTGATTTAGCCTCCCTCATGCTACACACTGACCTTCAGGACTTCAAATACTTCAAACGTTGTGGATCAACAAACCAGGAACCAAACAGATGAGCCACTGGCATGCTCCAGGACATGAAGGCTTCCTTCTTTCTTTCTATCTTTCTATCTATCTATCTATCTGTTCAAGCATATAGGGATGTCGCATAGTTTTATTGAAACATACTTTTTCTCACGCAAAAAACGTTATCAGCATCTTCTACATTAAATTTGGAGAAGCCTCTAACGAACAACACCACCAGACCTCTTCCTGTGATGTCTAATAATGTTGTAGACCCTGGACCATCTGCCGTGCAAGACATTTTAAGATCCTAAATCCTTAAGTTCCTGCATGTGGACTGCCCTCTTCAATTCAGAATACACACTGAAATCCAAGAGTTAAAGCTAGTCTTTGCAAAAACTTGATTTTATGTTCCTTCACCATTTCTGTGTTGATTATTTATTTATTTATTTATTTTTAAAAAAGGGGTCATTATCTTGTGGAAAGATTTGTCTACAGTCAAGTCCTAACCTCCCGGCAACCACATTTTAGACTAAAATATCAACTTACTCAGCAAAATTCGAACTTTTGACATGGCCGTCCCACTCCACAGACCTAAACCCGACTGAAAACCTGTGAGGTGAGCTGAAAAGAGTTCTTCTTTATTGAAGGAGGACTCTTCATTGAAGAGTGCTCTTAGATTCCTTGCTCTGCTTTTTCCAATCTCATCTCTGAATCTCCAATCTCTGAGAAGAAAGTGGCATTATGTTTGCAAATATAGGTTGCATAGTACATATGCAGTAAAATGTAGAAGTGCTACTAATTATGACACAGTTTTGTGTGTGTATACACACAGATCAGCCATAACATTAAAACCACCTGCCTAATATCGTGTAAATCCTCCTTGGGCCAGCAAAACAGCTCTGACCCATCGAGGCATGGACTCCACAAGACCTCTGAAGGTCTGCTGTGGTATCTGGCACCAAGACGTTAGCAGCAGATCTTTAAAGTCTTGCAAGTTGTGAGGTGGGGTCTCCGTGGATCGGACTTGTTTGTCCAGTACGTCCCACGGATGTTTGATCGGATTGAGATCTGGAGGACTTGGAGGTCGAGTCAACACGTTGAACTGTGTGTCATGTTCCTCAAACCGTTCCTGAACAGTTTGTGCAGTGTGGCAGGGCGCATTATCCTGCTGAAAGGGGACACTGTGATTAGTGAATAGCGTTGCCATGAAGGGGTGTACTTGGTCTACAGCAGTGTTTAGGTAGGTTATACGTGTCAGAGTAACATCCACATGAATGCCAGGAACCAAGGTTTCCCAGCAGAACATCGCCCAGAGCATCACACTGCCTCCATTGGCTTCCCATAGTACATCTTTTCCCCAGGTAAGCCACAGGTAAGCACACGCAACCGGCCGTCCACATGATGTACAAGAAAACGTGACTCATCAGACCAGGCCATCTTCTTCCATTACTCCATGCGTATACAGGGGTCAACATGGGCACTCTGACTGCAAGCTGCGATGCACTGTGTGTTCTGAGATCTTCCTATAATAGCCAACATTAACTATTTAGCAATTTGTGTTACAGTAGCTCTTCTGTGGGATCTAACCAGACGGGCTAGCCTTCGCTCCTCATCAGTGAGCCTTGTGCACCCATGACCCTGTCGCTGGTTCACCAGTTGTCCTTCCTTTTTTTGGTAGGCAGTGTTATTCAATTTCACCTGTCAGTGGTTTTAAAGTTATTGCTGATTGATGTATATCGAAAATTTGTGAAACTGCTATGTTTGATTTGTTTCATACTTACAGAAAATAAAGGCCATTTAATATTGGTTCCAAAGGGAAAATATTGGTCTATATCAGACACCATAAAAGCTGCTGAGGAACCTCATAAACTCTCAGAACGGAGATTGTTCCATAAGCAGACAGCACAGTAGATGAATGGTCACTAACAATGCTAACATGTCACACGTCAGCTAATCTGTCATGTCTGGGACAGGCAGGAGGATGACAGATAGGGCAATCAGGACTCGCGGCCAAACAGAACGACAGCACGCAAGACGCATGGCATGCACCACTAATCAAAATGGCAGACGTTCAGGAGGGTAGTGGTGAAAAGCATTCTTCATTACTCCAGTGCACTAAAAACAGGCAATGATAATGGCTCCATGCTCAGCTTAGTGTTTGATCGCCCACCTGCTACCAAGAAGAAAACGAATGAACAAATGAGCTGATTCAGTGTTCAGACACCTGACGCATGATGAAATGGTAAAAGTGTCTCATCATGTTTGGTCACCTTCCTGTTGGACTGGGCGTTGGCTGACACTGATCTTCATCTTCTGCTCAGAAAAGGTCAGCTCAGTTCACAACGTGTGTGTGTTGGAGTCGACACGTCTCTTCAGACAGCACTGAAAGGTCAGCTTCAAAGCTCAACGCACTTCAAAGAATCAAACACATTGTTGCTGACTGGGGGTGGGGGCTGCCATGATGGACACGCACATATACAGGTGCATCTCAAAACATTTGAATATGGTGAAAAAAAAATCATTTTTTCTTGCAATTTAATTCAAAAAGTGTAACTTTCATATATTCTAGATTCATTACACATAAAGTGAAATATTTCAAGCCTTTTTTTTGTTTTAATCTTCATGATTATGGTTCACAGCTCATGGAAATCAAAAATCCAGTATCTCAAAACTTTAGAATAACTAATTTATAATACAGAAATGTCGACCTGAGGAGAGCTCTAATCGGCTAATTAACTCAAAACATCTGCAAAGGTTTCGTGAGCCTTTAATCTCTCAGTCTGGTTCAGTACACACAAACACAATCACGGGGAAGATGAAAGTAAATGTTGCATTTCATTTGGAAATCAAGGTCCCAGAGTCTGGAGGAAGAGTGGAGAGGAACAGAACCCAAGTTTCTTGAAATCCAGTGTGAAGTTTCCACAGTCAGTGATGATTTGAGGTGCCATGTCATCTGCTGGTGTCGGTCCACTGTGTTTTCTCAAGTCGAGAATCAATGCAGCGTCTACCAGGAGATTTAAGAGCTGACAAGCTTTAAGGAGATACTGATTTCCTTTTCCAGCAGGACTCGGCACCTGCCCACAGTGCCAAAACTACTAGTAACTGGTTTGCTGACCATGGTATTACTGTGCTTGATTGGCCAGACAACTCACCTGACCCGAACCCCATAGAGAATCTACGAGAGACACCAGACCCAATAATACAGACGAGCTGAAGACCGCTATCAAAGCAACCTGGGCTTCCATAACACCTCAGCAGTGCCACAGGCTGATTGCCTCCATACCACGCCGCATCCACGCCGTAATTCATGCAAAAGAATCCCCGACCAAGTATAGAATTATACTAAAGCTCCACTTTTTGAATGAATTAAATTACAGAAAAAAATTAAATTTTCCACCATCTTCAAATTTTTTGAGATGCACCTGTATAGATCTGTCCACATATTGTGCACGCTGAAACACACCTGATGTTTATTGTTAGGTTACAAAAAATTTAGAGGTGTAATTGCAGCAGGCCTGCGACAGTTTTCTCTCTATTGTGTATCAATGAAGTTATTTCACCAAAGATAAAATGTCCAAATTTGCATGTTTATTGTTGTACTTTTAGTACTGTTAGTACTCTTTGTCCACGTCCACCCCCTCCAAGTAGCTAACTGTCTGATTTGAGCAGTACACAATAAATAAATGATTTTCATTTCACACTGTGAGAAAGATTACATCATCCAACCAAACACTAAGGGCAGCAAAACGGTCGCGTCCAAGAGGTAAAGAATTTCAACACCCAGGAAGCTCAAACAGTTTAGAGTCTTGACATGCTGCCCTTAGGTTTAAACCAATAGCACAAACCTCACTGGATATGCACTATGTTGCACTATGCTTTGCTGTTACTATGGTTACCGTGCGATTGTTCGTCTGCCGTATCAAAAGCTGTGTTACACGGGAACTCGCAAAGCGGAGGGAGACAGGTGGAGTGGAGATAGATTTGTCACTTGACATGTCTAAAGCCTCAGCGTTTATACAGTCCGCTTTAACGTTCAGAGATTCCCGATATCACTGTCAATCATCTCAATCCTCCCAACACGTACCATGTAGGCTGAAAGACCTGCACTTACATGAAAAACTCACACTCAAACTCAGAGTACTCTGATTTTTTTTTTTTTTTTTTTAAAGTGGGGTGAGGACTTCATTAATATACAGGTACAGAAACACCGTGTAGCCCAAACGCATGACAAATTAATTGGCACAGACACCCACACACACACACACACACACACACACACACAAGCACCAGGAATCGTCTCCAGCTTTGCTCAATCTAGCAGCCCGCCATAAAACTGATTATCACACTTATTACATAATCTCTAACAAAATCACACTGTGTGCGTTCAGTTCATTACAACAAAATTACAGCATTAAACATCAGAGTGGTGCAGCGCGAGTGACAACAGCCACCCCATCGGTCATTCTGGACTGCACGGCTTTAAAACCAAAGGCGTTTCCTGCGCAGTTCTCGTCGTCCATCTTGTGCAGCCTGTAGCTGTAGATCAAAGTGTTTGTGCAGCTCATTACACCAACGTGAGGAACCATAATGAACACAAATGTTGTGGATTTTCACTGGCCTACTGTCTCGTGTCACGCTGATAAGTAAACAGTGTTGTAATTACAGCTAGCCTGTGCTGTGGAGAGGAGTTTTTGTGTTGCATCGAGTGTGAGCTCAAGGTTGTCAGTGAAAAGCTGAAACGCTTGTGAACATGAAGACGCAAAGAGAGAGACAGAGAGAGAGAGAGAGAGTTTCTCTCTCTGATACGTTCTTTTCTGAGGTAAAAATTTTTTTTTATTAAATCGGGCGATTGTGAGTGGTCCATTTCGGGGTAAGCAATATGATAAACGATAAATTGTCTGACCTGGTGGTTCCTCCTAACAAAAAAATAAATCACTACACAACAGAAATGGCACAAAAGTGCATACATTTACGGCATTTGGCAGACGCCTTTATCCAGAGTGACTTACATTTGATTTCATTCATACATTTGAGCAGTTGAGGGTTAAGGGCCTTGCTCAAGGGCCCAACAGCGGTGGCTTGGCAGTGCTAGGGGTTGAAATCACATCCTTCCAATCAATAGCCCCATGTCTTAAGCACTGAGCTACCACTGAGCATACGTGTGGGCCCACATTTTAAAACAGATCTGCACAGCCTGAAACGTTCCACCAGAGCAGATTGAATATTGTATATTACGACGCCATCATGTCTTTCAGATCATCCCTCTGTTCCTAAAACAATGTCGCGAAGCCGATGTCTCTGGACCCGGATGAATTCGCTTGGCCCGGTTTAATTATAAACACAATGCAGGTTATAAAATTCAGAGCACAAGCTCAGTGCCCACACTCTCATCATGGAAAATGGCAGGCAGAGAAACACTCGGCTAGTCGGAGAGTAAAGACTGTGTGCTCACTGCATGACGTGGGGGAGGCCAAGCTGGAGACACGCTTTCTTCTTCACTGTAACACATCCACCTACGCATGAGAAAGGGCCACACCCTTTCTCATGCCTATTCAATAGACTTTATGTGAATAGTGTCTTGGGATGTACTGGCTTCCCACCTGAGGTGAATTCTCCCACCTTAATAGTAGTAGTAATAGTAGTAGTAGTAGTAATAATAATAATAATAATAATAATAATAATAATAATAAGTAGAAGTAAGCAGTAGCCATAGTAATAAATAGCAAATAGTAGTCGTAGCACTAGTAGTACTCATAGTAGTTGTTGAAGTGGTTATTTTATTATTCCTACGTCATCACTAAATAAGCATCTTTATGGAAAAATTATTTTATATATATTAATAAAACAAACAAATAATATTTGTTTATAATATATTACAGCAATACATTTATAATGTTTTCAATATTTTAGGACATATAAAAATTGTGTTGACATTTGATGATCTGTAATCATTTTGGAAATCACAGATTTCTTTGCAAACTAATATTGTTTAACTGATTCAGCTTTGAATCTTTCTGGCGACCTGGTCGTCCGGCAGTCTTGATCCTTACCTTTGCTGCGTATTCCAAACGGTGGAATGGGTGTGACAACAAAATCGCTGTTGAAGCATTTTAATCAGAATTTCATGGTTCATTTCAACCGATTATTTATTTTTTTTAAAAAAATATTTTGAACTCCCTCTTGCCTCTCAAAAATAGAGGAGGAGCAACCACCTCTGCCTCTATGGACCAGCCTCCTCTGTCCTCTGTTGAGGACATTTCTACGGTACATCATGCATATCACGATATATAATTTAGCTAACAAACTGTCTGTAAAAGAGTAGGAAAATAAACAAAACAAACAAAAAAAAAGTTCAACTGAGTTTGACGATACTTTTCTTTAATGCCTACAAAGACAAAGAAGAATATATATATTTTTTAAATGACATTAAATCAACGGCATCCATTCAGTACCAAATAATTTGTACCTATTAAAAATGTAAAAAAATAAAATAAAATAAAAAATGCATCACCATATCAGTGATATCTCAGAAAAGTGTATCGTGTAATCATTTATCATGATATCGATATTATATTGAGATACTGCCCAGCCCTAGTAAGTAGTAGTCATAGTAGTAGCAAGTAGTAGTACTAGTCGTCACAGTAGTCGGTACTAGTCAAAGTATTAAGTAGCAAGTAGTAGTACCCATAGAAGTAGTAGCACTAGTAATAGTAGTAGTGGTAGTAGTAGTAGTAGTAGTAAGTAATATTAGTAGTCATAGTAGTAAATAACAAGTAGCAGTAGTAGTCATAGTAGTAGCAGGTTGTAGTAGTCAGTACTAGTCGAAGTATTAAGTAGCAAGTAGTAGTACTCATAGAAGTAGTAACACTAGTAGTACTAATAGTAGTAGCATCACTAGTATATACTCTATATAGTCTGCACTTATATAGCACTTTTATCCAAAGCGCTTTACACTGTGTCTCATTCACCCATTCACACACACACTCACACACTCTTGGCAGCAGAGCTGCCATACAAGCCGCTAACTTGCCATCGGGAGCAACTTGGGGTTCAGTGTCTTGCC